>NC_135784.1:184486927-184659427 GCF_051106095.1 Pogona vitticeps
TTGATGTGAAAATAAATATTGCATATATTTTCCTTTCAGTTCTCAGTTTTCTCCTGAGGAAAAAAGGGGGGAAGTTCCATCAAGTATAACTTCAGTCCTTCTGAAATGTTATGTGTTTCTGCATGTGGGGATGGAAGCTGGGGGAACATCAAGAGGGAAAAGGGTGGAACAGAGAGTTTATTAACTCTCTTCTCTTCTTTCTCCTGTTTTTCTATTAAAATTCACTCCCCTCCAATGCTTTGGAGCAGAAAAATAGCAGTTGGACTAAAGTTAGGTAAAAGGTAAAGGTTCCCCTTGACATTTAGTCCAGTCATGTCCGACTCTAGTTTACTTTACTTTACTTTATTTAGACTTATACCCCGCCCCTCTAGACAAAGTCTACTCAGGGCGGCTTACATTCATAGGGCGCGGTGTTCATCCCCGTTTCCAAGCTATAGAGCCAGCGTTTGTCTAAAGACAGTTTCCATGGTCACGTGGCCACCACAACTAGACACGGAACAGCATTACCTTCCCACTGTGGTGGTTTCTATTTATCTACTTGCATTTTTACATGCTTTCAAACTGCTAGGTTGGCAGGAGCTGGGACAAGCGGTGGGAGCTCACTCCGTCTCGTGGATTCAATCTTGCGACTGCTGGTCTTCCGACCTTGCAGCACAGAGGCTTCTGTGGTTTAACCCACAGTGCCACCATACCCCTTTTAAAGATACTTATCACTAAAATGGAACTTGAATTTTGGCTGTCAGACTCCCTATATTATGCCAAGGCTATTACTTGAAAGAAATATATATTTTCCCTAATTTTAAGGACCAAGAATGACTATATCTTATATCTACAGTACTTTGGACACAGAAGCATAAATATGTAGAAATATGCAGCGAATTTAGAAGAGTGATGGTTACATATTTATGTGGCATCTAAGCATTTTTCCCTACAGCTTGTTCTTCCTTCCACATGACAAAAAGGTGACAGAAGTGTTACAGAGGATTCAAACAGCTGGCTGTTACTTACCACATAATCATTGCTGTTTATCAGAGGAGGATCATGCATTAGGGAAAGTGGGCCACTGCCCCACCTCAATCTCAACCTATCCCAAATAGCTAGTCCTGCTTACTGTTCTATCAGAGGAAGAGAGCCAAAGTACTCCTTTTCTTCCCCTCTTGCTGTGGCCATGTCTGAAAGCTTCCCTCTCTCTTGCTCTTTTCCCCCACCCTGTGTGTTATTGTGATTGTGTGTGTGTGTGTGTGTGTGAGAGAGAGAGAGAGAGATAGAATACACACTTTTGCCCTTTTTACTCCACCCTCCTGTGTTGTGCTTTCCAGCCCATTAACCAAAATGGGCACCAGCTCTAGCTACTGGTTATTATGGAAGTTCATGCATCAGACCTCTCAACACATCTTTCAAACGACCGCCTTAACATTAGATAACCGTGACTAGGACCAAACTGCCTACAGTATAACCTTTTTATTTTCAGAGTGAATGGGATCTTGACTGTCAGTCCTTCACAGGAATCCAATAAGCATCAGAAGAACCATGGCATGGGGGATAGTATTATATTTCCTTCCTAGGAGAAACCTGCCTGCTGCAGATCTTTTGGAAAAAGGCAAATACAAATATATTTGGCTAAGGGATAGGTATATTTTGCATTCTTCTCCAATTCTGTAAGGTTTTGTATGTTGGTACTTCTTATTTTTGATGTGTTTTAAACGGTTGTAACCCCAAATATACTGTATATTTTTAAAAGACACTTAAAACAATCAAGGTAGGGCACCCTCGTGGCATGTGGGAGGTCCTGGGTCTAGTATTTGTTATCTGTGGTTAAAGGGACTCAGGTAGGAAGGCTGGAAAGGCCTCTCTTTGCTCAAGAGCTTTGCACAAGGCCACAGACTGTATGGATGTCAAATACTGTAGTTTTCTTCATAAGTAAAATCTGTAAAGTTATTGAAGGTTCTCAGCATTTTCAAAGGACTGAAGAGCAGGGCCATTAAATTATAATTGGAGAGCGTGTGCGCGCATGAGAGAGATTCTAATAAAACATCCTCAATGAACACAAAATCTGCCAGATTTGTTTTGACCTTATGGTCTTTCTCCAGTCCTTCTGTTGCAGAGGTCTTCAAAGGAAAATACAGAATTCTCTGGGTTCTTTGTTTACCCTGTTAACATTTCACAAACCAAAACATGCCCGCTCTTGTGTTAGAACATGTGTTGTAGAGAAGCCAAGGCTCTCACGTGGTGTGCAAGCTGTTCAAAAGCAATTGTTGTCCGTTCTTGATATTCTTTGGACTCCGTATCCAGGAGATTTCAGCTAGACTGATGAGGAGTATGTATAAAACTGCAATGGCTAAGTCCACGGGGTGCTCCTTTTTTGTTTGCTCTTTCCGCTTTCTCAAGGTGTGGCATGTACGGTCAGGTTTTTGATTTTGGCTGTGGTACTCAACTAGGCAATCATTAATGTGTGTATTTGTGATTTCATTTTAATTTGTTGATTGGGATCCCTCTGTTAGTCTGCCCGTCCGTCCACCCACCTGTCCCTCCAACCATCCAATTAATTTCCTAAAACCAGTAAGAGGAATAGCTGTCTCTCAATATCCAACCTGAATTGTATTTCTTGATTTAAACCATTTGTTCTGGCTTTCTCCTCCACTTATTCCAGTTGTCCTTCTAGCCCATGGCTTCAGGAGATCTCCATAACAGAGGGCATCTTCCCCCTCTTCTCTTTTGGCCACCAAAACATCCCACCTCTGAAGTGGCTGGATAATGACTACTTTGGGGGAAGCAAGAACAGCAAGGTGGGGTGTATTACGATGGGGGATGGGGGATGGTACGGCTAGGGAGGGATGCAGGTGGCATTGGAGCTGGCACGGTGGCAGCTAATCAGGTTTGCCAGCGCCATCTGTCAGAATGTGAGCATCTGGGATTCAAGGTGACCCTGTCACCCTTCGTTAGAATTACGAGTTTGGCATCTGTATTAAACCCACAACCAGCCGCAGATGTAGCGAGGATGCCCGGCCAGGGACAAGCGCACCGCTTGCGAGCAATATCTCAGCTGGGCGAGTTGATAAATGGAACTAATTTGATCTTAATAATTCACTGATTCACAACTGCCAAAGGTTCCTCTCTTACCTCTTTTCATATGTTCAGCCTGTCTCTCTCTCTCTCTCTCTCTCTCTCCCCACCCCCCCATCCACCCTTCCCTGAGTGCCTGCATCACAGCTCCAGGTTTCTATTTGTTTTTTTAAAAAAAATTTTGGAGGAGCACAGCGCGTGTTGCTCATCTCTCCCAGCACAGATGGTGTTTCTCTTGTGCTTTGTGAGATTTTTGTTACTGCCCCCCCCAACAAACACACACATGGATATTTTTCTGTATACATGCAAGGAGGGGCGGGAGAGGCAGCGGCAGCAGGTGCGTGAGGGTAGTGCTTGCACCTGGATGAGATGTTGGTAGAAGGCGCGAAGCTGCTTTTGCTGCAGAAAATGCCTCTTCCCCAAGAAAGGGAAGGCATGGCGGCCTGCTCGCTTGGTTATCTGTGGCAAGAGAGAACAGAAATGGCTTCCAGTCCTGGCCATAGCCCTTTCCCTTCTTCCACCCATAGTACAACTGGGAAAAGAAAAAGCTATTTTCTCTGTGTTTTTCCTCCGTGTTTCCAACCCCCATCGGCATTGTGTTTTCCCCCTTAAAGAGCCCACCGCTGCCATTCAGGTGCTTTCCACCAACAGCTGATTAGCAAGGATGGCTAGGCCTCAGCTGCTGTGCAGAAGGCCTCTGGCCTGGCGGAGGAACCGCTCTGATTCGAATCAGATTGGTTCTGGCTTTATCATTGCCCAGTACGGTGGGCTGAGGTTTTCCAGGCACAGAATCTAGACAGCTTTCGCCTTCATAAAACAGCAGCCCCGTTGTGCCATTTAATCTCTCCAGGATAGACCTTGGCTCCCTAATTCTGGAAGGAGCGGGCTGGGGAAGGCCTACGGGGGGGGGGGTGCGTTGTTTCAGAGATTGTTCCCTCTTCCTTTCATCTTGATGCTAATAAGCCGAGGCTCACAAGGAATGACTGGCTCACACCAGTTTTTCCTTCCTCCGGGGAGCGATGGCACCCTTTTCAAAGGCTCGTTGTTTTGGGGTTGCTTTCTGACTTTGTCGGAAGCACATAGAACTAGCACAAGAGTGTGGTCCAGAGATGTGTTGCTCACAGGATATCTCCAAAAAGGTTCCTTTTAAAGTCTTTACCCTCAGGTATCCCAGGTTGTTCCCAAGCGAAGCCCTGGTTTGCTGCAGTGAAACTGAAAGACTGTGTTTGCTGCTGTCTGTATTTGGAGGTGCAAGAGAAGTTTTCCAAGAGCTCTTCAGTGCTTAGGAGTCCTCTTTCTTGTCTCTGATTAACCCCCTGGATAGATTAAAGGCTTGAAGCAGAGGGTTATTTCTGAGGATAAGTAGAAAGGTTATCTCTGAACATCATGCTTTGAAAATCCATCTCTAGTGTTAACAATGCTGCTCTTATTCCTATGTACCACTTCTGACTGTCCCGACCCCAACAACCATATACACATATACCATAATATTCAGCACTCTGTATCCAGCCGGTGGCCTAAATATTGTACCCCATAGGCCTGGACAAATGGATTCTAATCCATTAAGCTCACTACAAAATCCATCTGCTAGTCTTAGAGGGGCCACAAGGCATTGTTTTATTTTTGGGATACATCCTGACACTAACATGGCTGTCAGTTTGAAAAACCCTGGAGAACTGATCGTCTTCTCCACTAGGCAGAATTGTATAAAGCAATACAGTTGTTGTTGTTGTTTAGTTGTTAAGTCGTGTCCGACTCTTCGTGACCCCATGGACCAGAGCACGCCAGGCCCTCCTGTCTTCCACTGCCTCCCAGAGTTGGGTCAAACTCACGTTGGTAGCTTTGATGACACTGTCCAACCATCTTGTCTTTTGTCGTCCCCTTCTCCTCTTGCCCTCACACTTTCCCAACATCAAGGTCTTTTCCAGGGAGTCTTCTCTTCTCGTGAGATGGCCAAAGTACTGGAGCCTCAGCTTCAGGATCTGTCCTTCCAGTGAGCACTCAGGGTTGATTTCCTTCCGAATGGATAGGTTTGTTCTCCTTGCAGTCCAGGGGACTCTCAAGAGTCTCCTCCAGCACCACAATTCAAAAGCATCAATTCTTTGGTGGTCAGCCTTCTTTATGGTCCAGCTCTCACTTCCATGCATCGCTACTGAAAAAACCATAGCTTTGACTATGCAGACCTTTGTAGACAAGGTGATGTCTCTACTTTTTAAGATGCTGTTTAGATTTGTCATCGCTTTCCTATGTACAACTTCTGACTGTCCCCACCCCGACAACCATATACAGTTGAGTGAATAAAAAATATTCAGCCATCCATATCTTGACAGCTGCAAGAATTCTCTTTGCTGAACTTTGGAAAGACCCAGAGACTGCATCTCAAGATGAGTTCATAGCAAAAAATCTGGATATGGTGGAAATGAATAAATTATCAGAATGGTTAGATTCGACAAGAAAGACAAATGACTGGCTCAGAAACAGAATGTAAATTAATACTTGATAATTAAAAGCCTATGATTAATTTAGAAATAGAATGTATATCATAACTAAGCAATACCAGGAACATATGTATCTTTGAAATCTAAGAGATAACAATATTTCGAAATGTTCATGTTGATTTGCACTCCCTGTTTATCCCATGTCCCCCTGTCCCCTATCCCCACACCTAACCCATTAAAAAAAAGAAGTGTTTTTAAAGGAAAATTCGATACTATTCATTCATTCGATTTATACTCCGCTCCCTCCGCCCCCCCTAGCCAGCGTCTACTCGGGGCGGCTTACAAAATCATAAAATCATTAAATAACAATAAAAACATCACAATCAAAAATAAACAACATTCATAATCATAAAAAACATTACTACAACTTTTCCAGCATGATCACTGCTGAGAGAGCACAAAAGCTACAATCCAAAAAAGTGTTTTTTTTTCTTATTCACTTTAAGGTCAATGGGGAGGGTGCAAATGAAGTTAGACTATAAAGTATACAAGTAATGACAAGCCATCAGGGGTGATGTTTTGGCAAGTTGTGCAGCTAATGAAGTAGTCAAGTCCTGATGAAAAAGTGACTTCCTAAACTTAATTAAGAGCTGACAAATGAATTTCCTTATATTGTGAAGTTGGTTAAGAAGAGAGCCACTTCAGGATATTGGCAAATTAAACACTTCCTCTCCTCCTTGGTGGAGGTACAGAGGAAGTTTAAAGAAGAAAGACTTGTAATGTATTTGGTAGTGGGAGATTTTTTGACAAGCCCTTTAAGACAGTGGTCCCCAACCTTGGGCCTCCAGAGTTCTTGGACTACAACTCCCAGAAGCCTTCACCACCACTTCTGCTGGCCAGGATTTCTGGGAGTTGAAGTCCAAGAACATCTGGAGGCCCAAGGCTGGGGACCACTGCTTTAAGACACTAAGTAGGAGAGGACATATTTAATTTGCCAATATTCATTTTTTAAATATTTATTTATTTATTTATTTGTTCGATTTATATCCCGCCCATCTGGTATATTCTACCACTCTGGGCGGCTTACAGAATATCGAAACAATTAAAAACATAAAAAACATTAGCATACAACAATAACAAATAGTGCAGGAATAAATAAATAATAAATAACAAAGCAAAAGAAATCAGTAGTTGACAGGAGGCCTGGATGTACATCCATGTTTTCAGCTGACATTTGAAAGTACCCAGCGTAGGGGCCTTGCGAATCTCCGGAGGAAGGTTGTTCCAAAGGTGAGGAGCCACCGCCGAGAAGGCCCGGCTTCAAGTTTTTTCCCTCCGGGCCTCCCTCAGCGTCAGGCTCCTCAGCCTCACCTCCTGACTCGTGTGGGTGATCCGAGTAGATCTTGGTGGGAGCAGGCCTCTTATAGTATCTGTCTCGGCTCCGCCTTTCAGCAACATGAATATTCAAAGATCATTACATTATACAACAAGAACCATAGATCAACTAAATAGAGAACGCTACAGACCTCCCCCCTTAAATATGTTTGTTTGGGAGGGGAAACACAGTTTTATTTTTATTAAATTTCTCATATAAGGGATACACTAGGGGGAAGGGAGCTTAGATAGAAGCAAACCAGTTCAACAAATTGTTCAAAACAAAGACATTATAGAACTTCACATTATTTGTTACACAATTTACCATTACAATAATTTACCAATTATTTCTTCACTTATTTATGGTGAGTACTTCCAAGTTAATACCCGCTGCATCAAAATTAGTCCAAACTCAGGAATATCCAAATCTCTCGAATTCAAAGCCACATACCCTCAGTTCATGTTTTTCCTTATTTGACAGAAAGTCCAATAAGGGCTTCCAAATTGCTCTAAAGTTTGTCAATGATCTGTCCTTAATTAAAGCTGACAACTTTGCCATTTGCAATACCTTAAGTAACTAATCTTCCTCTGAGGGTACTTTGTTCATTTTCCAATATTGCACATAGAGGAGTCTTGCAGCTGTTGTCAAGTATCTAATGAGTACAGCTTTATTTTTTTCTACATGGTTGTCTACTAAACTCAAAAGGAACAGTTCTGGTTTTAATTGCAAGTTAATTTTCAATATCTCATGCATTATTGAGTAGATTTGCTTCCAGAACTTTACAGCCACTCCACACATTCACCACATATGATAAAAAAATATGCTTAGCTTGACATTTCCAACACTTATTGGACATCCATCTGTACATTTTGGACAATCTTTCTGTCTTCAAATATCATCTATACATCATTTTATAGAATTTTTAAAAACTCCTTGTAAATTTCAGTCCGTCTCTCCACATACCCTTCCATTGTTCTATTTGGATGTTTTATCCAAAGTTTTTTGCCCATTTAACCATACAGTCTTTGACCAGCTGTTCCTTTGTATCAAATTTCAAAAGCATTTTAAAACATCTTAGAAATCAAATGGTCCTCATTGTTACACAGTTCTTTTTCAAATACTGTATGGATTTTCTTCCTCAAATTCAAACATTTTTCTGTCTGCTTTAAATCTTTCTGATAGTTGTACATATGCAAACCATTGACAAAGATCACCATTCGTCATTAAACCCCTCTTGAATTCATTTTTCATTCCTTCTGGTTCAATTTTAAGATAACTTTATAGGTTAACCATTTACCCTTGAATGTCATTTCTCTTTTAAACAGTACTTCATGTGGGGATACCTATAGTGTCATTTTTGGTGATAGTCTTAATTTATAAGTGTTCCAAATCCTTAAAATAGCTTGCCGAATATGGTGGTTATTGAAATCAGCATTTCATTTAGTTTTATTGTACCAGATGTATCCATGGCACCCGTTTCTCAGGTCATGGTCTTAAAGTCCAATTGTTTTTTTTATTAAGCAGTGTAATCCACTCTTTAAGCCAAACTAAACAACCCAGCCCCCTCTTTCTTTAGCATCTTGTATTTAATCCGTGGCTTCTTTTATAACAATGTAAAGTTAGCGATGCCTTTCTACCACTGTTTAAATGAAATTTCTGATCTTAACACTGATATCGTCTGAAACAGAAACAGCATTCTTAGTAAGACGTTCATCTTTATAACTGAAATTCTCTCAATTGTACTTTTTCCCACTTTTCTAAGTCTTTTTAAAAAAATTATTCAAAATCTTAGCATAGTTGTTCTGAAATAACATACAAATTTTATTTGTCAATGGAACTCCTTTTTTTTTTCAATTTTAAACCCAGGTTTCTGTGTTAATTGTATTTGATCTTCTGTTTGCGTATTCTTTACTAGCATTTTGGTTTCTTCCTTATTTATTTTTAAATCTGGTGGGGTCCCAAACGCTTTTATTTTGGACATTAGTACCTCTACACCAGTGGTTCTTAACCTTTGTTACTCGAATGCTTTTGAACTGCAACTCCCAGAAACCCCAGTCAGGACAGCTGGTGGTGAAGGCTTCTGGGAGTTGCAGTCCAAAACTCCTGAGTAACCCAAGGTTAAGAACCAGTGCTCTACACCATTTAAAGGTTCCTCTAGTGTCGAGACTATGTCATCTGTAAAAGCTCTTAGTTTATAGGCTTTTTCTTAATTCTAATATCCCCAATTCACTTATCCTTTCTTATATTTCTATTTAAGAGTTCCAATAGCAAAATAAACAAAAGCAGGGATAATGTACATCCTTGCTTTGTTCAGTTTTGAACCTCACAAGGCTTGGTTAATTCATCATTCACTATGATGCATGCTTTTTATATAGTGGCCATTGAGCTGCCCCATTTAATAGAGTTGTCTTCAAAACTAATTTCTTCTAAAGTCTTGACTAAAAAGGCCCAATTCAGATTATCAAAGGCCTTCTTGGAATCCAGAAAAAAATCATGTAACTGCTTCTCATTGTGTTTCTCAAAATACTCAATATTCAAAACTGTTCTAAAATGGTCTTTTAACTGTCTTCTCAGTAAAAATCTGCATTGATCTTTATGAATAATTTTTTTTAGCACCAATTTTAGTCTTCGTGCCAGGATGGCTGCAGATATTTTGTTATCATTATTAAAGAGGGAAATTGGCCAAACTTTTTTGATCAGGTTGTGGTCCTGACCTTCCTTTGGTATTAGTGTTATATTTGTTAATTTGCCAATATTCTGATGTTGCGATCTTCTTAAATTACTTGGTGATATTTGAAACGCCCACCAAAAGGAGGCGGATCTAAATAGGGTCACTTGAGCTCTGATGTGCCATTTGGATGTGAAGATCATACCAAATGGTATATTGCATCTCTGCCTGACCCCAAATGACCATATGTAGTCTGAACCAGCCTGCTCCAAAAGAGCTCGTGTAGAAAAGCTCAGTGTCACTGAACAACCTTGTATATTTGCCCAACTGTTGCAACATTTCTCACCTCTGACCTAAACCTCTTTGGCTACAATGGATGGATGGAGTAAGACTGAAGGAAAGGTTCTGCAGGGCAAAGCATTGGTGGACTGGGCAGGACCACTGATCCAAGAGATGTTGTTGCTGTCTTAACAAACTGTACTATGGAATCTGGTGCTTTGCCTCCCCCATCCCATACACTGTAGCTCAGGAATCTCCTATGTCATAAACCCTAGCAAGGCGTTTGCAATGGGTGCAACAGAGCCAAACAGAGTGGCCGGGGGGAGGGGGGAAGGAGGCCTCTATCAAGAGAGTACTTTCGTACCACCTTCTGAGGCTGCTGCCATTTCCATGCAGCCTGAAGCTGTCTTCACTCCATTTCCTACTTGTGGTGGTAATTCTAGATATATTTGACTGCAGATGTGACTGAATTTATATTTAGAGTACAGGTTGAAGGAGGTTAGTGTGTAGGGAGGGAAATATTCACAGAAATTATACATATAGAAGGATTTAGAAAAGTACTGGTTAGGATGTTCACTAACCTCTTTCAGTCTGCAGTCTGAATGTGAACACTTAGTGTGTTGTTGTCGTTGTTGGTATACTAACAAAAACAACATATATATGCTCTCTCTTTCTTTCTTTCTCTCTCTCTCTCTCTCTTTCTCTCTCTCTCTCTCTCCAGTATATATACAATCATATATTATAAGATATATAATCACTGAAATATTAATGTTAACAATAGCAATAACAACAACATAATAAAATAATTACTGCATACCACAATTACTACATACCAGTAATAAGATAAAACATTTAACACTACTGGCCATGAATAAAGAAAGAGACCTAGCAAAGACGTATTCTTTCATCGGACAATCCAGAGTTTTGTTACTGCCTTACTGCTTGCCTGCTCCATTATTTATTAGGGTATTGTCATTTCATTACTTTTCTGATCTCCCTGGTCTTTTCTCTTCTCCCTTGTCAAGGAGGTAGGAATCAGGGGTGTGCGTGTGTCCATGTGTGCATGCGTCCATGTGTGTATACTGTATAGGTTTCAGGAGGGAAACGGCCTAGTCCTGTTATATAAGAGGCAATGACTTGCTTTACCGACACTTGGCCTTCTTTTCCGGCTGCTTCTCCAGATATGCACACTAGGGGGTGCCATTGCACAGGAATTTAGGCTGCAGACTCCAGTACAGTAAAGTATCTGAAACACTTCACCAGAGGAAGACAATTGTCTCCCATTCCATGTATAAAATCTGACTGGACCAGCAGCTGGGTCTTTCTCTGGCATTGGTGATGGGACAGCTTCCTCTTCCACCCCTTGTTTCTGTCTCCCAGGTTCTCAGGCTGCCTGAGGTACTGAGGTGATTGCCTCACTCTGACTGCACTGGTTGTGGGAATTGGGCAGGGGTGTGTGTGGAGGGTTAAAATCCACCCAACTGTGGTAAGTGATAGAAGCAGGATTATGGTTGAATCAACACCAGGGCTATATCTCAAGACTTTACTGGGAGCGGTGAAGTGGGAAGCAGAACCATCTCAGAGCGGGTGTCTCGATGTGTACCAGAATACCAGTGCAGCTGTCTCTGTGTAAGAGATTCAGAGGAGGAAGGAATTGGCAGAAGAACTGGACATGTCCTAGAACAGAGTGGCATTTCCTGCTAAATAAAGTTGCCTCCAGAGAGGGAAAGCTGGCTGAGTCTTCAATAATGTGCGTTCTTCTCCGTGGTCTGGGCTTCAACACAGGCGGGCTCTCTTCCAGGGCCAGCCTTTGCAACTGGGCAGTAAAGAAGCTGCCTCAGGTGGCAGATGATAGGGACCGACAGGGGGTAGCCTCCTCCATCCATTTCCTCCCCTAGTCCTCTGGGGCATTTTACCATTCTGAAACGTCAGCGCAGTATCTTGCACATCGCCTCCCCTTCAGCAACTCAGGTGTGGTGGAGAACCCTATTTCCCCCTGCAAGTAAGAAGGCAAGGCTGGGTAAACCTTTGCCCACCTCCTCTCCCCAACCTTTTGGATTTCAGCGCCTGTCTTCTCCACCCAGCATGGCCAACGGCAAGGGCAACCAGAAGGACACCGGGTTCAGGTGGGGTGAAGCGGTCACCTCAAGTGGCAAAGGGCTGAAAGGTGGCAGTGAAGCGAAAGTCACCACCCACTCCTACCACCCGAGGGGACGGCCTCTTGAGCCAGAGCCTCCTGTGGTTCCCGTTGCCACTTCCACAACTCAGCTGTTTTCTCAACCAGCAATTTTAATCACGCCTGCTGCGGAGGGTCCTTGGATGTGAAAGGGGGTGGGCAAAGTTAGCAGCCATCCCCACATTATTAATAGCTGGCTCAGCAGATTCTTGCCAAAATATCTCGAGGACCAAATGTTCTCTATTTTTACATGAAAGTACCAGCCACTTGGCTTATGTACAGAGAAAGAAGGGATGACGGTTGCCCTCCTGTTTTTTACCCTCAGGCAGTGAAAGCTCTTGGACCAGCCATGCTCCCTTCCTTGTCCCTGCATGTGGAATTGGCCATGTGTGGGGTGCCAGTACAGCAGGATGGCGCAGTGTGCTCAGCCCTCCATCTAGATTATTGCTATGGGTCTTGCAAGTGGCCCCTGAACTAGACTGCCAATATCAGGAAACACTACCTGGCCGTCCTCTCCCTCCCTAATCTGCTCAGCTACGAGAGGACACCTCTCTGGTTTATCCCTGCTTCCCAAATGATATATGGCCTCCTAGATCTCCCCTGCCCCACTACATGCCCCACCATGACTGACCCATCTTTAGGTTCTGAGCATTCTACAATGAAATAAAATCACAATTCGGTATCCAGCTCTGTGATTTGTGCACAGGATGCAAATAGATATGAGCCTTGACAAAGGACTGAGCAACAAATCTGAAGGCATGGATTCAGATCCTCCCCCTTCCTTGAACTCACTACATGTGTTAAGTAAACCTTAATCACTGTCTCAGCTCCTCAACCCATGCATTGATGGTCTACCTTGCAACATTGTTTGGTAAGGGATACAAAGCCTTCTGAACACTTTATGATACAATTTTTGCAGTTGTCTTGTATTTCTTGTATTTGCAACTCATAAGGAAATATTTGGGAAAGAATGACAAAGAGGTACATAACATGGAAACTCCATCTCTTTGATAACTGGAGACAAGGGAATGAGGCTTAGTTCCAAGCAAACATGCATAAGATTGTCCTTATACAGTACAATCCCATATAAGTCTATGGAGGAGGCACTCCCATAGAGTTCGGTGAGAATGAATACCTAAGTGAGCGGTTTTCATGGTAAACCTTCCAAGGTTAAGAGTGCCTAGGACTGACATTTAAGTGCTCAGTCCTAAATGAGCTATCATCATTCTGATTTCCTCCAAATTGTCAAGCAGATTTCCCTGTTTCTCCCAAAGGGTCAATCGAATGTTTGCAACGCTAAATTTCAGGAAGGTGTGTTAAAGAACAAAATTAAGTTTTTGTTGTTAGGAAGCTGAATTCTCCCCTGATACATTTTGCTGATGAAAAGCTTAAAAGTAGTTTAAACTACTGTATATGAAAGCCTTTTTTTAAAAAAGAGTATCTAGAAGAGTTTACAAGGGTTTCTCCAAGGAACAGTGGCCAATGGCCATGGCTGGATGCTTGGCAAATGTTAGTCAAGACAAGAGTGAGGCAGTTCCTTTGCTAGTAACTTGGGTCACACTGGATCAGAGGACAACAGCTAATTTGCAGAGTTTAATGGTCTGCTGCCAGTCGTAGCTGCATGCCTTTTTCCTGGAAAAGTAGTTGTTTTGCCAAGCTTGAGTTCTCAAGACTTTACTGGGAGCGGTGAAGTGGGAAGCAGAACCATCTCAGAGCAGGTGTCTCGATGTGTACCAGAATACCAGTGCAGCTGTCTCTGTGTAAGAGATTCAGAGGAGGAAGGAATTGGCAGAAGAACTGGACATGTCCTAGAACAGAGTGGCATTTCCTGCTAAATAAAGTTGCCTCCAGAGAGGGAAAGCTGGCTGAGTCTTCAATAATGTGCGTTCTTCTCCGTGGTCTGGGCTTCAACACAGGCGGGCTCTCTTCCAGGGCCAGCCTTTGCAACTGGGCAGTAAAGAAGCTGCCTCAGGTGGCAGATGATAGGGACCGACAGGGGGTAGCCTCCTCCATCCATTTCCTCCCCTAGTCCTCTGGGGCATTTTACCATTCTGAAACGTCAGCGCAGTATCTTGCACATCGCCTCCCCTTCAGCAACTCAGGTGTGGTGGAGAACCCTATTTCCCCCTGCAAGTAAGAAGGCAAGGCTGGGTAAACCTTTGCCCACCTCCTCTCCCCAACCTTTTGGATTTCAGCGCCTGTCTTCTCCACCCAGCATGGCCAACGGCAAGGGCAACCAGAAGGACACCGGGTTCAGGTGGGGTGAAGCGGTCACCTCAAGTGGCAAAGGGCTGAAAGGTGGCAGTGAAGCGAAAGTCACCACCCACTCCTACCACCCGAGGGGACGGCCTCTTGAGCCAGAGCCTCCTGTGGTTCCCGTTGCCACTTCCACAACTCAGCTGTTTTCTCAACCAGCAATTTTAATCACGCCTGCTGCGGAGGGTCCTTGGATGTGAAAGGGGGTGGGCAAAGTTAGCAGCCATCCCCACATTATTAATAGCTGGCTCAGCAGATTCTTGCCAAAATATCTCGAGAACCAAATGTTCTCTATTTTTACATGAAAGTACCAGCCACTTGGCTTATGTACAGAGAAAGAAGGGATGACGGTTGCCCTCCTGTTTTTTACCCTCAGGCAGTGAAAGCTCTTGGACCAGCCATGCTCCCTTCCTTGTCCCTGCATGTGGAATTGGCCATGTGTGGGGTGCCAGTACAGCAGGATGGCGCAGTGTGCTCAGCCCTCCATCTAGATTATTGCTATGGGTCTTGCAAGTGGCCCCTGAACTAGACTGCCAATATCAGGAAACACTACCTGGCCATCCTCTCCCTCCCTAATCTGCTCAGCTACGAGAGGACACCTCTCTGGTTTATCCCTGCTTCCCAAATGATATATGGCCTCCTAGATCTCCCCTGCCCCACTACATGCCCCACCATGACTGACCCATCTTTAGGTTCTGAGCATTGTACAATGAAATAAAATCACAATTCGGTATCCAGCTCTGTGATTTGTGCACAGGATGCAAATAGATATGAGCCTTGACAAAGGACTGAGCAACAAATCTGAAGGCATGGATTCAGATCCTCCCCCTTCCTTGAACTCACTACATGTGTTAAGTAAACCTTAATCTCTGTCTCAGCTCCTCAACCCATGGATTGATGGTCTACCTTGCAACATTGTTTGGCAAGGGATACAAAGCCTTCTGAACACTTTATGATACAATTTTTGCAGTTGTCTTGTATTTCTTGTATTTGCAACTCATAAGGAAATATTTGGGAAAGAATGACAAAGAGGTACATAACATGGAAACTCCATCTCTTTGATAACTGGAGACAAGGGAATGAGGCTTAGTTCCAAGCAAACATGCATAAGATTGTCCTTATACAGTACAATCCCATATAAGTCTATGGAGGAGGCACTCCCATAGAGTTCGGTGAGAATGAATACCTAAGTGAGCGGTTTTCATGGTAAACCTTCCAAGGTTAAGAGTGCCTAGGACTGACATTTAAGTGCTCAGTCCTAAATGAGCTATCATCATTCTGATTTCCTCCAAATTGTCAAGCAGATTTCCCTGTTTCTCCCAAAGGGTCAATCGAATGTTTGCAACGCTAAATTTCAGGAAGGTGTGTTAAAGAACAAAATTAAGTTTTTGTTGTTAGGAAGCTGAATTCTCCCCTGATACATTTTGCTGATGAAAAGCTTAAAAGTAGTTTAAACTACTGTATATGAAAGCCTTTTTTAAAAAAAGAGTATCTAGAAGAGTTTACAAGGGTTTCTCCAAGGAACAGTGGCCAATGGCCATGGCTGGATGCTTGGCAAATGTTAGTCAAGACAAGAGTGAGGCAGTTCCTTTGCTAGTAACTTGGGTCACACTGGATCAGAGGACAACAGCTAATTTGCAGAGTTTAATGGTCTGCTGCCAGTCGTAGCTGCATGCCTTTTTCCTGGAAAAGTAGTTGTTTTGCCAAGCTTGAGTTCATCTCTGAATTACCAACTGGACTAAGTACCCTGCTGCACAGGCAGACATGCTCTGTCTCACCCTCTCTCTCTCTCTCTCTCTCTCCTTTTGAAAGCAAGAATCTAGTCCATAGGGAGTACAAAGAGAGTTCTGAGAGAGTACGGCCTGAATCTCACAGGGAGGGCAGTGGCTAAGTAGGATTCACTACATGAAACAGAATAGGATTTAGTGTCCTATACTGTTTCTCTGCACCACATAGCAAAATCAAGAATAATTATGCAAGTGGCAGATTATTCTATTCATCAAATGTGCATTTATTTATTTATTTATTTATTCATTCATTCATTCATTCATTCATTCATTCATTCCATTTGTACCCCGCCTATCTGTTCATTGCGAACACTCTAGATCACTGGTTTCCAACCTTGGGTAACCCAGCTGTTCTTGGACTGTAACTCTGAGAAGCCTTTGCTCTTCATTGGAGAAGCTGGCTGGGGTTTCTGGGGGCCACAGTCCAAGAACACCAGGGGCTACCCAAGGTAGAGAACCACTGATTTAGACTGTTTTAGTACATAAAAGGCTTATGTGACATGAGGAATGTAAAAAACAAAAGGCAAAAAGAAAGAAGGGCCTGGGGGAGCCCAACATAAGGTTAAGGTAAAGGTTCCCCTTGACATTTAGTCCAGTCATGTCCAACTCTAGGGTGCAGTACTTGCATTTTTACATGCTTCGGAACTGCTAGGTTGGCAGGAGCTGGGACAAGCAATGGCAATTCACTCTGTCGCGTGGATTCGATCTTACATCTACTGGTCTTCTGACCTTGCAGCACAGAGGCTTCTATGGTTTAACCTGCAGCGCCACCATGTCCGTTTCCGACATACATAGTACTTAAGTATTTACTCTGTATTGTGGTGCCTCATCACACTTACTGTACATGGACAAATTCACAAACATTCTCACGTAAACACACCCATGTTCATATCATGATTTCCTTCAACCTGGTAACCACTCCGTAAAGAGTAACAGTGGGGCCCAGAGGGTGTATCTTAGACAAGGGAGGATAAATTATTGTGCTTGATCGGATCTGGAGGTACTGGATTGACACTGGATTGTTGATTTTACTTTTCACGTTGTTTTCAGCCATTTTTTAATACCACCTAATATGGATGAGATTACCTAGTGTGGTATAGTAGATAAAGGGATGGACTAGGCCTCAGGAGTCCTGGGTTTGAATCCACACTCCGCCATGGAAACTCTTGCAGGGAAGGGTGACTCTCTAAATATCTCACCTTGAAAGGCACTTGGAAGCAAGGTTTCTGTCTGCTTCAGGCATTTCTAAAGCCCAGTGCAACTGCAGTTTTGTTCACAACTTGGTGTTAGGGCACACACTGGCAGCCCCCCAACATCTGTAATTGCCACCACCCTTCCCCCTAGGCCCATCCCCCACGTCTCACTGGGCTAAGGAGAATCCCACTGCTGGTACAGTGTTAAATTGCAGAAGAACAGCAAAAATGCCAGACCTCTCGCTGCCTCTGAAAATGTCCTTCCCATTTGTCAGGAGAGAGGGAAGAGCTCTGGGACATCTTCAAATGATGGCTGGGTATCACGGTCAGGCAAAATGTGCGGATCCCTATTTCTGACTATCTCAGCCTCATACAGAATTACCAGACCCCCTTTCCTCCTCAGCATCACCCGTAACGGCTAAAATGTCTCCCTCTTCCAAAGCTTTGAAAGCAATTGTTTATATTACAGTAAAACACCACATCTGTTCAAACTATGCCAAATGGCAGGAGCCCAACGGTCCACAATCTACTGGGAGGGGCTGGTCCACAATATTTTACGGTCTGAGGCAAAGAACAAGATGGTACCAGCTCCCATTCTGCATATAAAAACCAAGGACCCCTGACGTTTGAATCTTCCTTCAGTGGTGATCCCAAGACGCAGAAGAGTTGGGCTTCATGACCCACAGCCGTCCCCTCTAAAACCTTACTGCCACCTGCAGTCATCTGCTGCCTGAGGACACTGCCTCACTTTGGATACTGGCAAGGCTGGCCTTGTTGCTGAAGCAGTTTGCCCATTGGCTGATCTCATTGCCAGGATGTGTGCGTATTAAATGCTGACCGTGCTGGCAGTGGTACAGGCCTTGGCATAGGATTTCTGAGAGGCCATTTTGCTCTTTAAGGTCTTTACAGGCAGCCCTGCTACCTGTGGCACCACTGGGCTCTCCACTGGGCTTGTCCAGGGCACGGTTCAGAATCACCTAGTGTGGCAACCACAACCCCCTGCAAACAGCCACTGCCCACACCATCCGCCGCTGGGAAACAGGATAGCATGCTGAGGTTGAATGAGAGACCATTTCTTCTAACAACCTGCAGTTTGGGAAAGTTCTGAAACAATAATAAGTAGGCGTAATGGTTTCCATGCCTCATTCCTGGGCAAGCCAGGAGCAAAATCCGGTTTTAATTAAAGTACGGGAGAGGAGAAAAAGAGAGTTGGAGAGGGAAAGCGAGGGAGAGGACAGAAAGGGTTAGCAGCTGTAACAGGCTTGCTAGTGGATGAGAGGATATTAAAAAGAACGGTACCCTTGTCCTCTCCCCATCTAAAACGTCTTTACGTTTGAAATGTTATATATAACTGACACACCATCCAGTGGGGAGTTCTGTACAAGTGCTGTTGAAATCAGTAGAACATCTATAAACCGCCATTCATGCACAACACATTTCCTCTAGTTAACAGTATTGGCACAGGGGAAAGTGTAGCATAGCTAGGTGGACTATTTTTTTAGAGAGCAAAGCCAGGCATGTGTGTAATCTGTGCAAATTCATACAACAAACTAAATAGAATGAGTAAGTCGACAGAGCTGGGTAGTTCCTATAGGATTTTGTACTCCAGGATTTTAATATGTGGTCAAGTACAGGAGTAGACACATCCACTGACAGATTAACAAATAGTCCCTAAATAGCTGGGGCTCCAGAATTTTTAAAAAAATGTTTTTAATTAGAAGCAATAACAAATAATACACAATACCAAATGTTAAAAAACACCACCACATACAACCACCCATGGGGGCTTAGGTAGCATCTTAAAGAAGGCACATCCCTCATTTTCCTTCATGAAAGAACGGTGGCTTCTAAGAGACAGCATGAAAGCATGATCTCATCCCTTGGTGTCAGCTGACAGCAGGCATCATTCCAGAAGAATTCCCTTATGTTTGTGAGACAAGAGGTGGAATGCTTCTTCTAAGATGGTGGCCCACTTGCCAATCAGGTGGATGTCTTCAGAAATAAACTTAAAACCTGGCTATTTGGGCAGGCTTTCCCTCCTGCCATATCTTAACTGCCATGTCAAGTGATGAAGTGCATCAGTACTACCCTAATAGTGTAACGGAAAAAAAATTAACTTCCTCTGCCCCACCCCCCCATCAAAGGAAATGTTTAATTTGCCAATACGTATGGTGAAGTGACTATCTACTTAAGCCACTTCACTATATAGGAAACTGACAACAGCAGGCAGTTTGACAGGCAGATGGCTTGCTTTGCTTCGTTTCCAGGGATCACACATGTGTTGGAAATGAACCAAAATGGAGGAATCCTACCCACACACACAAAAAAGAAGAAGCCCCTGACAGGGACCCAGAAAGGTATAGTAGAGCCACTCTGGGGAAGGGCCGGTTCGCTCCAGCAATTACACTGTGTGATCACTGGAAAAAGGAGCGAACCAGGCAGTCCCCCAGCCCAGCCAAGCAGGGGGCCAAATGCCTGTCTCCTTGCACCTTGCCTTCTAGCTGTGCAGCGGATTGAATGGTAAAGGACAAATATCTGAGCTGTTGCAACATAGTAGTCCGAAGCAGAAAGTTTTCCCCTCTCCCCCCCCCCATCAGCAGTAGTTATAGCTCAAAGCTACTCTTTGGGCAAGGCCCAGGCTCTCTGGGCGGGCGAGGGCTTCTGGGGGAGTGGGTGGGCTTCTGTCCCAAACGTCACTTTTCTCAAAGATGCCGCCAAGCCACCAGCAGCAAGTCCCTTGGGCTCCCTCGTTTCCTCTCGCGACCTCTGCTGCCCCCTGGAGGCTGCTCCCTGAACCCCACGACTGTCGAGTCAGCAGTCGCTGGACTACTGCTGCGCTTGGAGCCCGCCTGTGTGGCTGCGCTCCTCTTTCCCCCCCCCCTCCCCGTGAACTCTTGTTCTGGTCCCAGAAAATCAGCGCCACCTCTACGCACGCACGCATGCACCCGCCAGTTAACGGGCGTGCGTGCACACACACGCACGCACGAACGCACACTCTTCCCAAAGTGGAAACACGCGTCCTGTTCCAGCAGCCCCAGTCCGTTCCTGCACACCCAACCTCCGCACCTGGATTTCAGCCAACAACACCTTCCTGCCTTCTCCTTTTCTTTCCCTTCCCTTCCCTTCCCAAAACTCTGCAGTTTTGGCGGCGCTCCTCGCGAGGAGCCTGCCTCCATTTGGAGCCGTAATGAGAGCTTGGATCAGCCTCGCTTCGGGGGGGGGGGGAGGACCGGGGATCCTGGAGGCCCAGGGGGTGCAGGGACCGCAAATCCTCTGTGGAAGGACCCCCCCCCACCTTCGGGTCGGATTTCCCTTGCCAAGGCGAGGCGAGGGCTTCGGGCGCCCCGTCCGAGAGCCCGCCTGCGCTCGCTAATGGCACTTTTCCATCCAACTTCTCTCCGCGCCGTTCTCGAAACGTCTGGCCCCTCCCTCCTCACATCACAGTCTATAAATCCATTTGGCTTTTGCAACTCCCCTCCCCCCCCTTTATGGCCCAGTTGCTCCCTTTTCCCTCTCCCTCTCTCTCCCCCCCACCGCCGTTTTCCCCCTTTGCTATTTTGTTTCAGTCTTTCTTCTCCTTTTCTTTGTTCTTAACTTTTGCCAATATTTTTAACAGCACATTTCTGCAAATTGCTTCCAAAAGTCTGCAGTTGTAGAAAACCTATCAGGGGGCTTGGGGTTTGATTCCAAAGTTCAACATGGTTTTATATCCTCCCTATAATATCTATTTGAACACGTCCATTGGCCAGCAGAGAAAGTTGGTTTTGGCTGTGTTCTCCGCTGAGGCTTTCATAGGTTTTAGGATCTATTTGCTTTTTCTTTACCAAATGTCAGGAGCGTTTTAACCCTTCCCTTTGGAGACAAGCCAGTTCTCGCCAACTTTGGGGGGGGGGAGAGGGAAGGGGAGGGCGCCTTGGGCCTCTGCGCCCCTTGCGCCTTTGAACAGGGACCACATGATTTAAACTCAGAAATGAATCAAAACTGACTCTGAATATTTCCATCGTTTACTTCTGATCCAAAACGTATTCTGGCCTGGACCCAAAATGCATGGTTGGCAGAGAACCCTTCTAGGTATTTACAACTCTGGTTCTCATCCGCACTGCTTCATTTGGAGATTTTTCTTTTACCTTTCCTTGACTTAAACGTTACCCATTCCTTGCATCTCTTTCCTCTCCTGACATCTGAGCTTCTCCTGTTTCGCCATTCTTCCTTTGTTCTGCGTATATATGCATACATACCCTGAGCTATTTCAGGCGGCCTCCTTTCCTTTACTTTAGGAATAAGGAAAGATTTTTTTTAAAACTCCCAAAGTATCCTTTGCGGGCTTGAAAAGACCCTGCTTCGCCATGAGGCCAGTGTGCATGGTTACCCTTGGAGCTGTGATCCAAAAGAAAGACCATTCCCTGTCTCTGCTTTGCTCTGCTCTGAATTAACACTCTTGCCAGATCACTGATGAAAACCCTCTGGTTGGGAGTAGTTCCCTGGACCTTTCCATGGTTCCTGGCCTCTACCAAAGGGCCAAAACCTCCAGCTCTCACATATCATACCTGCTCTGGCTAGTTAAGCAGTATAAGAAAAGAAGGCACACACAATCTGTAGTCATTACTTTCCCTTAATCGAGTGAATGGACCAAAGTGGGGACCCCTTACTATCCCTGGGTTGGGGAAGCAATGGATAACTGGGCTTTGGGGTTGCAGAAGTCACCAAGGACTCTGTGAATAAGTCAGAATGGCGAAAACACTGAGTGACAAGAACATTAAACATTTGTATATAGGGAGAAAGTTGACTGATGTTCTTCATGCTCTGGAATTGAGCATAAATTAGGTCAAATAATGCATCCAGCCACAAAACCGTAGAACCAGAAGGGATCTCAGGGGTCATCAACTCCAGCCTCTGGTCAAAACAGGAAATCTACAGTTAAATCAATAACTCTTACCATAAAGAAGTTCTTAATGTATATATGAAACCTCATTTCCTATAATTTTAGTTTGTTACCTTGGGGCTACCGAAAAACAAGCTTGCTCCATCTTCCATTTGACAGTCGTTCAAATATTTGAAGATGACTATCATATCCCCTTCTCAGTCTTCTCTTTTCTAGCTTCCTCAACCATTCCTCATAGGGTGTGGTTTTCATAACTTTCATCTTTGTGGCCAATCTCCTCCGGACACATGCCAGCTTCTCAATATCTTTAAACTGTGCTGCTGAAATCTGGACACAGGATTCCAAGTGATGTCTAGCCTAAGTAGAACACAGCAGCACTATTATGTCCCCAGATCTGGACACTATACGAGCTAGTACTGCATTATTGTTTTTTGTTTTGTTTTGCCACTGCCTCACACTGTTGGTTCCCATTTAATTTGTGGTTCTCCAAGCTCCTGTTCTGGCTTGGAGTTCAAAACAAAGCAGAGCAAAGGCTAGTAGAGTTTTGTCAAGAGAACAAGCTGGTCATCACAAACACTCTTTTCCAACAACCCAAGAGGCGACTCTATACATGGAAATCACCAGATGGGCAATACCGAAATCAGATTGATTATATTCTCTGCAGCCAAAGATGGAGAAGCTCTGTACAGTCAGCAAAAACAAGACCTGGAGCTGACTGTGGCTCTGATCATCAGCTTCTCATAACAAAATTCAAGCTTAAACTGAAGAGAGTAGGAAAAAACACTGGGCTAGTCAGGTATAATCTAAACCAAATCCCTTATGAATATACAGTGGAAGTGAAGAACAGATTTAAGGAACTGGATTTGGTGGACAGAGTGCCTGAAGAACTTTGGATAGAGGCTCGTAACATTGTACAGGAGGCAGCAACAAAAACCATCCCAAAGAAAAGGAAACGCAAGAAAGCAAAGTGGCTGTCCAACGAGGCCTTAGAAATAGCAGAGAGGAGAAGGGAAACAAAATGCAAGGGAGATAGGGAAAGTTACAGAAAATTGAATGCAGACTTCCAAAGAATAGCAAGGAGAGACAAGAGGGCCTTCTTAAATGAACAATGCAAAGAAATAGAGGAAAATAATAGAAAAGGAAAAACCAGAGATCTGTTCAAGAAAATTGGAGATATTAAAGGAACATTTTGTGCAAAGATGGACATGATAAAGGACAAATATGGGAGGGACCCCACAGAAGCAGAAGATATCGAGAAGAGGTGGCAAGAACACACAGAGGAATTATACCACAAAGATTTGGATATGCCAGACAACACAGATAGTGTGGTTGCTGACCTTGAACCAGACATCCTGGAGAGCGAAGTCAAGTAAACCTTAGAAAGGATGGCTAACAACAAGGCCAGTGGAGGTGATGGCATTCCAGCTGAACTATTTAAAATCTTAAAAGATGATGCTGTTAAGGTGCTACATTCAATATGCCAGCAAGTTTGGAAAACTCAACAGTGGCCAGAGGACTGGAAAACATCAGTTTACATCCCAATCCCAAAGAAGGGCAGTGCCAAAGAACGCTCCAACTACCGTACAATTGCACTCATTTCACACGCTAGCAAGGTTATGCTCAAAATCCTCCAAGGTAGGTTTCAGCACTATGTGAACCGAGAACTCCCAGAAGTACAAGCTGGATTTCGAAGGGGCAGAGGAAATTGAGACCAAATTGCTAACATGCGCTGGATTATGGAGAAAGCCAGAGAGTTCCAAAAAAAAATCTACTTCTGCTTCATTGACTACGCAAAAGCCTTTGACTGTGTGAACCACAGCAAACTATGGCAAGTTCTTAAAGAAATGGGAGAGCCTGACCACCTTATCTATCTCCTGAGAAATCTATACAGTATGTGAGGAGAAATTAAAGAACCTCTTATTGAGGGTGAAAGAGGAGAGTGCAAAAACTGGTCTGAAGCTCAACATCAAAAAAACTAAGATCATGGCCATTGGTCCCATCACCTCCTGGCAAATAGAAGGGGGAGATATGGAAGCAGTGACAGATTTCACTTTCTTGGGCTCCATGATCACTGCAGATGGTGACAGCAGCCACAAAATTAAAAAATGCCTGCTTCTTTGGAGGAAAGTGATGACAAACCTCAACAGCATCTTAAAAAGGAGAGACCTCACCTTGCCAACAAGGTGATGTATAGAAGTGAGAGCTGGACCATAAAGAAAGCTGACCACCAAAGAAATGATGCTTTTGAATTTTGGTGCTGGAGGAGACTCTTGAGATTCCACTGGACTGCAAGGAGAACAAACCTATCCATCTTGAAGGAAATCAACCCTGAGTGCTCACTGGAAGGACAGATCCTGAAGTTGAGGCTCCAATACTTTGGCCATCTCATGAGATGTGAAAACTCCTTGGAAAAGACCTTAATGTTGGGAAAGTGTGAAGGCAAGAGGAGAAGGGGATGACAGAGGACAAGATGGATGGACAGTGTCACCGAAGCTACCAACATGAATTTGACCAAACTCCAGGAGGCAGTGGAAGACAGGAGGGCCTGACGTCCTCTGGTCCATGGGTCACTAAGAGTTGGACACGACTAAATGACTAAACAACAAAAACAAGAAGCCCCTCTATATCCTTTTTTTTGCAGAATTTTTGAATAATTACAAAAACATCCTACACAGAGTAATCTGAACAGCAGGATGAACAGCACCCTGCCGACAATGATGCCTGTGCTGCTTCTCATTTTCAGTCCTTTGTTTTTAGCCACTACAGTCAGTGCCTGTAGCTAGCCTGGTTGAATGAAAGGCATCCCCATAATCCTCTGGAGGCAGCACGCGAAGACTGATGCTTCCTCTGGGATTCTTTCTAAATACACAACCTGAGCTTAGGAAAGTTGCTTTTGGAGTTGTGTTGGCTGAGAGACTCTGAGAGTTATCTCCTGAGAGTAACTTTTCTAAGCTCTGAGAAGAACCTTCTCAGGGACATTCCTGCTGAGAAAGAATACGCAATGGGATCCTTTAGGGGGGATGTTCTAGGGAGAGTGTGTGTCGCCCTGGATCTCAGCTTCGCCCTCTCTCACGGCTTGCTGGCGAGGTTGTGGCATCTGGAGGGGGCTGTGCTGTGCAGCATACTTTTGGCCACTGATGCACACACAATGGTTTTTGTTTTCTGTAACGTAAACTGAACAAAAGCCCACAGTCAAACCTCAAGAAACACAAATCACCAGAAGTGGCAGCTGCAAGGCCAACGAGTTACATTGCAGCCTTCAGATACTTTTCTGTTGTTGTTAAAGAAAGAATATGGAACTTATTAAAGTTTAATTTGGAACTTATGACGGCTGATTTCACCTGAACAACAAGCTCTGTGGAGTTTGCTTGAAACTCAGTCTGTGTGGCAGCTGCCTTTTGTTTTTGTCTTTTTGACCACAGGCCTCTGGAGAGCAGGAATCGGTGGGTCTGTTGCTTCTCGTGGTTTTCTCCATGTGGCCCCTAAACCGCCTTCTTTGCTACAATGTGGTGGCGTGCAGTAAAGCATGGAAATGGCAGACTATCGGCATGGCAAGCTAGGATGGTGCCGGGGTTGGACTGTGGTGGACTGGGAGGCAGGAGACCCCCGGCCCAAATCCCCTGCAATGCCATGACATTCAGCAAGTAGCTTTATGCCTGCCAGTCCCTCCCATTCTAACCTGCTTCACATGGTTGCTCGGGGGAGAAAAGGGGTAGGAGAACAGATGCCACTGTAAAGAAAGGGTGGGGTGTAAAAGCAATACATTTAGTAAGAGTTGTTGATTTAGCTGTGTTTTAGGCCAGAGATTGGACCCAGTGACCCATGGGATCCCTTCTGGCTCCATAATCCTGTGACTCTAACATGGAGACAAAATACCATGTGCAGTGCTAGGAAATTTGGCTTCACATGACTTTCATACCACTTTGACATCTTTGTATATACAGGGTCTAAAGAATGCAAGGGCCAACGAACAGGGCTGCCGATAGGAACACCAGAGGCTGTCTTATACTAAGTGCATACCACTGTTACATCTATTGTCTGGTGTCATCAGCTCTAACTGGCTGCTACTCTCCAGTTTTCCATGGGCTCTACCACAAAACTACACTTCCTCCCCAATATCTCTGGTGGCCTCCCCTCCAATGGTTAACCTCTGCTAAGCAACTGGCAACAGGTGAGATTGGGATGTTCGGGGTGGTGTGGTACTGAGTTCTCTACCTGTTAAAATAGTGGTCTGCGTCAGGTAGCCATATCTCCCAGGCTTTCATCCAGAGATTATAGATGGATGGATGCATTTGAACTGGAAATGCCTGCTTTGAACCTGAAATCTTCTACAGGCCACCCTTGGGCAAGGCCTTCTCTCTAAGTTGGTCCATCAAGGACATCCCTGCAAGGATCAGGAAACCTCTATTGTCCTTGAGTATCTCCAGGGAATGCCCATCCTTGGCTTGCTTTAGTTAATTCACATGGGGTTGCAGGAATTGTGGTGCTAAGGAGGAACCAAAACCAACTCGCCATGCGGACATCAAAACAACCAAGATGGATCAAATGAAAGGCCTACTTTGTCCAGCATCCTATTTCCCAGGATCTACTTGGCAAATCACAATCGCCTGGGCAAACTGCTTATCATACTGGTGGGAACATATAGCCATCATCCCCATCAGAGAAGGGATGGGGACTCAAGTCGCAGGACTTACATCATACTGGCAACTCAGCTTGGACTTGACTCAGAGTTTTTCTACAATGACTCGGACTCGACATGCAACTTGGAATCCACCCACCCTTCCCTTTTTTTTCTGCGGGGGAAAAGTTTATTTTTAATAGGGACTTGAACTTGGGGCTTGGGACTTGGCATCAAAGACTCAGACTTGGGACTAAATACTCAGACTTGGACTTGGGAACAGGACTCAAAGACTTGCCAACATCTCGGACTCATAGTGGTCATTGACAGCTTTATCTTCCATGAATTTGTCCAATCGCCCTGCCAATCCATATTTTTGACCATCACTGTACATCTTGTGGTTGCCAGTTCCACTGTTTGTCTGTGCACTCTGTGAAGAAATGCCCCGTGTTATCTTTTTCCGGAAAAAGAGCTTGGAAAAAACCATGCTGGGTGGTAGACCTAGAGGGACATATTCCCTAAATCAGGTGTGGGCAATTAATTTCTATAGGGGGGCCACATGAAAAATCTGAACTGTGTTCGGGGGCTGAACCAACTTTACTTAAAAATAAAATGAAACAGTGATGTTATGATTGTTTTTGTTTTCAACTTGTTAATCTTCACAAATACTAAAGAGTTTTTTTGCGGTATGTTAAAAATAAGCAACTGATCAACTTTAGACAAAAAGCTATAAATGGTTTTGATGTTCAAAACTGTCCGCGGGCCAGACAGGAGCGGCTCACGGTCCGTACGTGGCCCTCGGGCCACACTTTGCCCAGGTCTGCCCTAAATAAATAAATAAATAAATAAATAAATAAATAAATAAATAAATTTTAAAAAATGGTGTGATCCTTTCACACCAACAAAAGCTTAAGGCGAGCAATACTTCTATGAGAATACTTGAAAAGTTACAAATACTGTAAGACAAGATTTCAAATTCTCCAGAACTCTTCATCAAGCAACAATGGCCTAAAACTTGAGATGACTGAGAAACTGGATCAGATATGATGGTGTAGGCAGCTCACAAAGCCAGATTGCCACCAAAACAACATGGGCTGAAATCCTGTTGCTTAGTGTAGTCAGTTGCAGCTAGAGTAGGCCCACTTAAATCAGTATGGATTGTCAACTTCTCCATACATTCCATTGATTCAAATGGGCCTACTCTGGTGCAACTTGACACACTAAGTAATGGAATCTGAGCCATAGAATGTAGATTCCACAAGACAAGGGAAGACAAAGGTATCAGCTGGCAGTTTCTCCCCCCTCTGTAGGTCAAAGGCTGGCTTACTCCTCCCCACACAGATCTGTCAGTTACCTGAGGTGAAGCCAGCTTGTTCCCACTGGCAGAATACACTGGCAGAGGAATTGGGGTTTTTGGACAAGCAAGGGGCCAGAAGGGCAAGAGGGTGAGTGAGCAAGAGGAGCAAATGGCTGACCGAGTGAGGGGCAGGGACTGGGCAGGCGAAAGAGTGACTGGAGGGCAATTGGCTGGGCAAGGGGGTGAGCGAGTGAGGGGTATCCAGGCAAAAGAGTGAGGGGGAGTAACCAAACAGCGAAGGGGCAACCCAGTGGGCAAGGGCTGAGATGGGGGGGCAGCTGGGGGGGCAAAGGGGCAATCTGGCAGGTAGGGGGGAAGTGAGTGAGGGGGGAGTAAGTGGGTGGGTGCATGCTGACTTTTAAAAAAAATCCTATTATCTACTATAGCACTGTAGCAGATAACAGGATTTTTTTTAAAAAAAGCAGATGGGGCATTCACATATGTGCAATCGATTCCAATGAATTGATTCCACATCTGCCCTGAAATAAAGAGACCTCTGGGAGAGGAGCAGAAAAACTGACTCCCCTACCACAGTGCTCCACGTGTGCACGTACTTCATGTGTACGCTAAAACGTAAGTATTTTTTTAAGGAAAACTTGGTACAACAGTCCTTTTTTTGGTTATTAGAATTGAGCCCTTAGCCATGACACAAGGTCTAAGTCTTTACAGCATTAAAATAAGAAAATACATTTGGTATCACACAGGGTTTATCAGCCAAATATGTTTATATCTGGCCCAGTTCTGAACTATTTGCCTTAGTCCAAATTTTACACCCTCTATGCTTGAGAAAGAATGATGGAGAATTCAAAAGCTCATTTTACAGGCAGTTTTCCAATCATCCGATGAAGTATTTTTCAACCATGGACGTCATTGCTACAAATTGATCATGATCACACACCTTCCCCCCCCCCTTTTGTATTTTGCTGCTGAAAATACAACAATTGGCCTGGGAAGACTTGGGCTGCCACGAGAAGATAATTTTCTATGCGACTCAATCCCTGTGAGGATTCTCTCTCCTCTGGACTATGGGATATGACTACCATTGACTTTTCAGTGTAGTGGGATCCCAAAATGTGTTCTCTGTTTCTGCTGAGGTAAAGACTGAGACCTTGCTTCATGCTTCTCTGCTCCAGGCCTATGAAACACGTCTGTGAGACCTCACCTGAGGTAAACCGCAGATCTTTGAGGGGAAGGGCACATTGGTACCAATAAAGCCAGATGGATTAGTGGGTGCGTGAAAATTCCCTCCCCACTGCCTGGTATTAACTGAAAGAAGTGGGAAGTGGGTTGTTAACTGTATCATTTCATTGTACCCTAAAAAGTCGACATGATTGTCGCCTTTCCTCATGTGCGTGCATGCACGTGTGAGTTCTCTTCCATCTTCTAATAATGTTGGTTGCCCTTTTATGGACCTTTTCTGGCTCCTCTACAGTACCCTTTTGGAGATGGTGTGACAGCAGAGCACATGCTGTGAGGGTAAGACACAACAAACAGGAGCAGGAGCACAGGATCCAGAAAGAAGAAAGCAAGCGCGCCCTTGTATATATACATATGCACGTGTGTGTGGGTGTGCGCACACCCACCCACCCACCGAGTTATCAGAGTGCCACAGCCAGGTAATCAAGTGACTTAGAGAGGATGGCCAGCTGTAGGGAGGACAGGGGTCTTGTGCCTTTGTTGCATGGCAGAGGATTTCAGCAGGGGCAGGTTTTTTTCATCCCCGCATGAGAAGCAGCAGATGCCAACCTTCCCTCTTATGCACAAATATTAAAGTTATCAGAAACCTGCTGGGCCCTCCTTTGCATCTGGTCACCATAGCCCAGGAGCATGTCTGCTTATCATAACTATAAATGCCTTTAATAGCTTAGTTTAGTTGCTATGCATGTTTAATTTAATTTAATTTCAAAAATATTCTGTAACTGGGGGCCCCCCTGGGGTTTGAGGAGAAGAGCCAAGAAGAACTGTTCAGTTTCTTGAATATCAGTCACATACATTGGCATTTGCATAAAAGTGCTATAAATAATAATAATCCGCAATCATTGTTTAAAATGTAAGGTTCATAGTTCCATCATAACAGTTAACTATCCTGAGGTTACTTTGCAGTTAAAATAAGGGTGGGTTTCTTCTTCTTCATCATTATTTAGTACATTTCTAATAAAGTCAGCTTAAAATATTTGTCCACCATTACTGGAACGTATTTGGGCCAAACAACACATCACATTCTTCATGGGATTAGCCGCTGCATGAATATTTTTTTAAGAAGCAAGTAGACATTTTCCCCTCCCTCTCTTTTATGACCTTGGTGGGAAGAAGAAGGGCTTTAGCCCTTTGTTACCAATGCACTTAGGATTCAAATGGGTGTGCATGTGTGTTTATGTGTTCCTGCACTTTTGCACTGGCTAATGGTGCAGTGCTAAGATCAGAGCTTGGACAGAATAGGGATCTGGGTCATCAATCCCCTTGCACGTTCTGCAGCAGTCCAAAGGCCGTCGTCTGGCCAGAAAAGGGCTGCGGCATATGGCTGAGAAACAATGATTGCTCTCAGCATCACACGAGACAATACAGTTAGCATGTTGTGAGAAGCGGGGCTTCCTTAAGTGTCAAAAGATACCCATTTGCCACGGCACGTGCTTTCAGTCCGCCTGTATCTTGCATTCCAGTGTGCTTTCTTTTATATATCTCTGGAAAGTAAATATGAGCTTGATTTGCAGATCTGATTCCCCAGGCTTATAGCTCTGCGGAGATCAAGCTGTGAGAGGAAGAATGGGATATCAGCTTGTAAATGTGAGCTGAGCATCTCGTTTAGTTTGACTCACAAGTGGCTCTGGAGCTTCCTGTGGCCCCAGCACAGAGAGGAGGCCTGCTCTCTTCCAAAAGAGGTCCTTGCATGTTCTCCAGACTCTCACAGCTGGCAAAATAGGAAGTGACTTGAGAAGAGGGGAGGAAAGAGTCAGGTGGAGAACTGAGTGCTCAAATCATGAGGATTGCTTTTCATTACTGTATCCAGAAGGATTCTTTGGTGGAAGATGCTCCTGGATCAGACATGTAGGAAAGTGGAAGTCAGAGGGGTTAGTGGGCTTCATCCCAACTCACTGCCTTCCTTTTGCCCTTCTCTCTCTCCCTGTTCTGATGCTCCATGACCAATCTACAAAGGGCTGGCCTTCCATTCTTGGTTGTGCAGTGTAATTCTGGGGCCCCGTGCCCTCCATGCCCCCTTTCCCCAAGGGCTTCCACTTCCCAGAGAGCAGTGCCCGGGGTGGCAAAGCAGAGGCAATGTCTTGCTTTGGAGAGTAGCCTTCTGGGAACAGCCAAATACCCCTTGCTCTCTGTGTGCTTTCTCATGTCTAGCACCCTGGATCATTATGGGTGGCCTTGCCTTGGCTGGGTTACCTGGTTGGGAGTGGAACTATGACCTTCTCTTGTCCCTCATCATCCTTTGGATCCCTGGGAAGCTGCTCCTGCTTCTCTTAGTAGAAGATGGTGTGTGACGTGTGATTAGTGTCTAAGCCTTGAATATTTATTTGTTTGTTTGTTTGTTTGTTTGTTTGTTTGTTTGTTTGTTTGTTTATTTATTTATTTATTTATTTATTTATTTATTTATTTATTTATTTATTTATTTAACTTATATGCCGCCCAGGGACGTGGTGGTGTTGCGGGTTAAACCGCAGAAGCCTCTGTGCTGCAGGGTCAGAAGACCAGCAGTTGTAAGATCGAATCCACGCGACAGAGTGAGCTCCCGTTGCTTTGTCCCAGCTCCTCGCCAACCTAGCAATTCGAAAGCATGCTAATGTGAATAGATAAATAGGTACCACCTTGGTGGGAGGCAAAACCACATGACAACGGAAACTGTCTCCGGACAAGCGCTGGCTCTACGGCTTGAAAATGGGATGAGCACTGCCCCCTAGAGTCAGACATGACTGGACTAAAAAATGTCAAGGGAAACCTTTACCTTTACCTTTATATGCTGCCCACACTACCCAAAGGTCTCTTTGGGTATGGCTGTGTGCAGATCTTCAGGACACTGTTTTGCATTGTAAGGATGTGTCTTTGTTGAACTCATGTCTGCGCAGCAAGTTTTGATGGCTTGGGCAATAACATTTGTGGAGAATCCATTTGAAGCCCCCTAAAGCATCAGACCCATGCCTGCCTGCAATACCTGTGAGAGATCTAGCAGGCGTTAGTGGCTGGACAGTGGTGCCTCGCTAGACAATGATAATCCGTTCCACTGAAATCATTGTTTAGCAAAATCATTGTCTAGCGAAAAGCATTTCCCCATTGGAATGCATTGAAACCTGTTTAATGCGTTCCAATGGGGAAGAATCGTCGTTGTCTAGCAAGGATCAGCCACAGGAAAGCCGCTTTGCGAACCGCCGATCAGCTGTTTAAATCGCTCTCTTGCGAAGCTTAGGTCCCGAAAATACCCATTTTGCGAGCGCGGAGGGAGCTGTCAAAATCATCATCTAGCGAAAATCGGTTTGTGAAGCAGGGACCAAACATTGTCCAGTGAAATTCCCTTATAGGAATCACTGTTTTGCAAATCGCTATAGCGATCACAAAAAGTCAATGTCTAGCTAAAAAACTGCCATGCAGGGTAACTATCTAGCGAGGCACCATTGTACTACACCATTGTGCAGCATGAGTTCCTTTCACTCGGAAGGGCTCCTGCTTTTCAGTTGTAGATTACTCTTGCTGCCTCAGCTATATGTCTCAGCTTTCTGCTGTGTGGAGTGTGGCCTAATCCCATCATACCATAGCAGGATGTGTCACGGTGTGCAGTCTTCCATCCTTTCTGCTCTTGTAAGAATCTGGCTTTGTAATATCAACCAGTGAGAAGCAAAGGGGAAGGAGGGAGAAAGGGAGAGAAGTTCATAGAGGAAGCTGGAGTGATCAAAATGGGTAAAATTGTTGGAGTTTTTTCGATATTGCATACTGCATTTAGTATGTTTGGCTGGGAGGGACCTTTCTGGCCTGGGGTAACTCTATCTAGCACTAACCAATTGTTCCCTCCTGCCTCTGAATTCAAAGAGAGCCCTGTCTTTCTGCTCAGCCCTTCCCTTCATCTCTTTAATCTGTTGGAAGCAGTTAGTCTGTTGAGGCCTGTTGCTCAAAGCTGTCCTGTTTGCCAGTTTGCTGTTTGATCTGTTCAGAACTGTAAGTAAATGAAATATTTTTATTCTTTCTCCAACTAATGTATCAGGGTGATCTTTTGAGACTGTGCCAGTTGAAGACCGAAAAAAAAAAGGGGATTGGTCTACTCTGTGGAACTTGAAGCTAATTCATTTCTGTAAATCCCTGGACTTCTGTTGAATAACTAGAGGAATATTACCAGAAATCCAAAACTCTGGAAGAAAAACATCCATACAGACCTGTTTCTCTGCTAGCTCTTCCTTTCCTGTGGATGGGAGCTCCTGCACCTGTGCTCGTGACTCAGGAGGAAAACAAACTGAGCAAGAAAAGAAAGGAAATTTGAAATGAATATTAGCAGCATCGAGGAGGGTACGTTATTGAAGGCAGCTTTGAATAATTCTATTTTCACTAATTTCCTGAATATCAGGAGGGAAGGAGCCTGGCTTTCAGCAAAAAGTATTTCCCCCAGCCACTTGTAAAGTCCTTGGCAGCCCTTCCTCCCTTTGCCTGCAGGGCTGCTTCCAAGCATTGTGCTCTCCAGTGTTTCTCCCAAGTGTGACTTGCCTGGTGGAAGGCAGATAGATCGCACCCCTACCAACGCCCCCTGGGAAGGAACTGACGGTGGATGAATAGGGACACAGTTGCTTTCTATCCTGCTTAGCTTGCCCTATGATGGGCTCAGTAGTGTTGGGGCTGTGTTTCCTCATTTGTTTTTTTTTAATCATTTTTTTTATTTTATTTACTGTATTTTTTCGTGTAGAAGACGCCCCCATGTATAAGACCTAACCCAAAAATTAAGAAATCTAAGTGGGGCTTAGCAAATGTAGGGTAAAAAGGATCAAAGTGCTGCAGGATGGCTTTGATCCCTGCTTTCCTCTCCACTTGTTTTTTTTCCCTCCTCAGCTTACTTCTGTGTATAAGACGACCCTTGATTTTTAGTTTAAAGATGTTAGACAAGAGTATAGTCTTATACACGGAAACATACAGTATATACCGCCCCATTAGCACACACCCTGCTCTGGGTGATTTGTTGTTGTACTTGTGTCACCTACTTGCTCCTTCCATGGCAGACTGGGTAAGCTGCTCTCTGCAATTCCTGCTTGGTCTTTTGGGATGCATTATTAGATTTTATGTGCCTATTCCGAAGCCCTTCCCATTGAGTTCAGTAGGACAGGCTGGGATTGTGTCACATGCCTGAAACCCTAGATGCCAGTCTCACCTGTCCATGTTCTGATTGGAGGCCTGATGGAGGGTGACTGGATTTGTTGGGGAGCAAACATGCCCCCTCATTGGAGCATGGCTTTGAGCTTGGCTTGCCGGGTGACCAAAGGGGGAGCCCTTGAAACCGTTGGGATTGGGGTCCTTCCCAAAGTGTCCTATGTGATGTCCGCAACCAGCCTTCATCCTCTGCTTGTTGTGAGTGTTTAAGGGTTGCCTAATTTATATGTGGGATCCATTCCAGCCTGGGGTTGCCTGGCCAGTTCTCTGGAAGTAAGAGCCATGGTTTGCCTCCCTCTCCCTCCCTCCCTCTCTTTCTCTGTCTCTCTCGTAGGCTCTCAATGGCTGCCCAAGTAACATGTTGTATAGATGGGAAAAAAGGGAGGTCAACCGTGCAAATGCTTTGAAGTTCATTTTTTTTCTTGTACAAAACCAAGCCATGGCGGCCTAGGAGTGGCATTCACAGAATGTGTACCCTGCACTTACCCTCACCATTACAACATCATGAAATGAATTAATTTCAGACCGAAGGAAACCCAGCCCTCACCACAGAAACACACAGCGGCTTCCCCCACTCGAGAGCTGAAATGAAGCAGGCAAGAGAGCTTCGGGCCTAGAATCAGGCATTTGATGAGGCTGTGAGAAGATACCGTTTGGAGGAGTTGCTTCCTAGGACTGCATTTCCCAGAATCCTCCAGCCAGCATTTGCTCTCACCATTACAACATAGTGAAAGGAATTAATTTCAATCTGAAGGCTTTTGGTTCTGTTGGCTGAGGAATTCTGGGAGTTTTAGTCCAAAAAAAAAAGTATTTTTTCCCCCTGTGCTCTGTGAACAAGGAAGTTCTGGAGCTGACCCTGCTTTCTTTCCTTTAGTAACAGATATTGGTGCTTGATGGGCAGAGACCATTCTAATTCTTTTCACTTAGAGTTCAAGGCTTCAGTCCACCTCCTAGGTAAAATAATGGGTCTTTTACAGGGCTAAAAGATATAGAAACAATTTGAAAGGAAGCTGTCTTATACCAAGCCGCAGTCCACAACTACCACAACACAGTTGCTTGCTTGCTTGCTTGCTTGCTTTTAGTCAAAACATCTCGGGGATTACACATTAGAGGGAAAAAGCAAAAGAAACAAAACACAATAGGTACGTTCCCAGCACTACCAGTCCTTATCTAAGAAGGCTAGTTTAAACCAGTGGTTCTCTGAGTGTTGTTGGACTACAATTCCCAGAACTCTCAGCAAAGATGTCCAGTGGTCACAGTTTCTGGAGGTTAAAAGCACACATAAAAGTATCAGCTGATGGGGAAGATAATAGAATTCACCACTGACAGAGGTTCTGTCCAGCCTTTTCACAATTGGTAGCAATTTTCCCCCCACTAGCATCTTCCCGTATAGAATAGAAGGGAGTATCTTCTTGTGATCTTAAATTGTAATGCAAAAGAAAAAAAGGAGAAAAAGGGGCCTATATTGCCACAGTACTATGGTTTACGGGCCACAGTCTCTCCCGCAATCCAGTCCTAGCTAGGCAGGGTTCAATCCCTGTGATTCCAGCAACTGTGATCCACCATGACTCAGTTCACACACAACATTGCCATGGATTTGCTAGGAGTCCATTACATCCTCGCACAAAGAATAGTTTGAAGCAGGATCTCATGTGTGCTCCAAGGATGGAGTCACAACCTAAAAGCGCTGCTGTTGGCAAGGGAGTCAGGGGTCCATTTCCCAGCCAGGAGGGGAAAGTGCAGGGCCCTGCCTGAGGCAACACTGGTGGAAGCCTGTGGCAAAGAGAAGAGATCTGTGCCAGATTCCCCTATTCTCGCTCTCCAGCCATGCAATCTCAGAAATCTTTTCTTCCATAAGCGATGGAAATTTTGGACCCATTAGACTGGCCACTCTCTGAGCCATCTGGGCTGGACCCAAATGCCAGGATCGCTCCCTGCCGAGTGTTTATCCTTCATTAGCTGGTTTTTCAGAAGCAAGAGCAAGAAGGAGCCACAGCACTCCATAGGCTGCTGAAAACTCTTTCTAACACTTTTAATTGCCTCTTCAAATCCTGAGCGGATGGCATCTAAATGCCCTGAAATCTTTTCACGTTAGTGCTCTCTCTCTCTCTCTCTCTCTCTCTCTCTCTCTCTCTCTCTCTCTCTCTCTCTCTCTCTCTCTCTCTCTCTCTCTCTGTGTGTGTGTGTGTGTGTGTGTGTGTGTGTGTGTGTGTGTGTGTGTGTGTGTGTGTGTGTGTGTGTAGGGCTAAGGGGAGTATACTTAGCAGGGACTCAAAGGGAACACATTTCACTTCCCAATCTGCGCAGACGCGGCAGATTTCTTGCCTCGGAGCCCACCGCGCTTGGAAGGATATTTTCACTCGTGTGTGAAAGTGTGTGTGTGTGTGTGTGTGTTTTAATTCATTTCCCAAAGAAGATGTAATGTCTTCACAGAGCACTTGACTCCTACATCTGTGTCTGCAATATGGTGTCCTGGCACATCTGTTGGAGCTAAGGCTTGTACTACAAATACAGCCGGCTCTGGCCATCTGGAGTGCAGTTCCCTCCCCACCTCCCACACAACACACACACACACATACACATACACACACCCCTCCTTTTCTTGCCCAGTGGGTCTCAGGGAGGAAAGGCAGATCCATCCTTGGGATAACTGTAGGCATATGGATGTTGCTTAAGATGAGCTCCTGACGCCAGCAGCCATGGGCTGTTGCAGGAAGCATTCGGCAGGTTGGTTACGTCTGTGTGCCTACACAGCATGCCTGCATGGGCTGGCGTGAAAAAAATCATGGACTCAGATGGCATGTGTATGGTCATGTGCACATGCACAGTCATAAACGATCTGTGCACCTGTGTGCAGAAAAGGAAATGTGCTTCGGTGTGTGCACATTATGAACCTAGGGATTCCAAAACATAAGGAGGCCTGTGTTGGGCATCTGAGAAGATAGCTTCTTGTTGCCACAGTTAAGTCAATTAACTGTTTAGTTATCTGTCATAACACTTCTTTCTGTTCTTGATGTATGTTACTTCTCTTCCAGACCCACATCAAATTGGACATGGATATAGGAAAATATTTAAAATCTACAGTAACGTATAGCACAGTGTAGCTTTGCACATAATACAGGATTATGCATACCTGTCCAAAAGAGCACACATGTATACACACTTGTCCATTTGATTCTTCCCTCCCAGGTATAGAACTTTGCAATTATCTCTGTTAAATTTTTTTCTGTTGTTTTCAGCCCAGTGCTTGAACCTATCAAGATATTTTAGAATTTTGTCTCTATCTTCCAAGGTATTAGCTATTAATCCAAATTTGTATCATAGACAAATTGTATAAGTGTTCCCTGCACCTGTCATCCAAGTAATTAATAAAAATGTTGGAAACCTCCAGGCTCAGGACTGAACCCTATGGTACCCCCCACTTGTTACAGTACCTCCATCCAGTTTGAGAAGGAGCCATTGATAATCATTATCTGAGCATGTTCCCCTATACGTGGGACAGGAAGCAACAGTTAAAACTGGATATGGAACAACTGATTGGTTCAAAATTGGGAAAGGAGTACGACAAGGCTGCATATCGTCTCCCTGCTTATTTAACTTATACACAGAATACATCATGCGAAAGGCTGGACTGGAGGAATCCCAAGACGGAATTAAGATTGCTGGAAGAAATATCAACAACTTCCAATATGCAGATGATACCATTCTGCCAAGAATGCCCCATGATCAGAAACAAAAGGCTAAAAGATATGACGCTGGAAGATGGGACCCTCAGGTCAAAAGGCGTCCAACATGCTACTGAGGAAGAGTGGACGACAAGTACAAGTAGCTCCAGAGCTGATGAAGTGGATGGGCCAAAGCCGAAAGGACGCTCAGCTGTGGACGTGCCTGGAAGTGAAAGGAAAGTCCGATGCTGCAAAGAAAAATACTGCATAGGAACCTGGAATGTAAGATCTATGAACCCTGGGAAGCTGGAGGTGGTCAAACAGGAGATGGCAAGAATAAACATCAACATTCTGGGCATCAGTGAACTAAAATGGATGGGAATGGGTGATTTCAACTCAGATGATTATCATGTCTACTATTGTGGGCAAGAATCCCGTAGAAGGAATGGAGTAGCCCTCATAGTCAGCAAAAGAGTGGGAAAAGCCGTAATGGGATATAATCTCAAAAATGATAGAATGATGTCAATACGTATCCAAGGCAGACCTTTCAACATCACAATAATCCAAGTTTATGCACCAACCTCCATTGCTGAGGAGACTGAAATTGAACAATTTTATGAAGATTTACAACACCTTCTAGAACTGACACCGAAGAAGGATGTTCTTCTCATTCTGGGGGACTGGAATGCAAAGGTAGGGAGTCAAGAGATAAAAGGAACAACAGGGAAGTTTGGCCTTGGAGTTCAAAATGAAGCAGGGCAAAGGCTAATAGAGTTTTGTCAAGAGAACAAGCTGGTCATCACAAACACCCTTTTCCAACAACACAAGAGGCGACTCTACACATGGAAATCACCAGATGGACAATACCAAAATCAGATTGATTATATTCTCTGCAGCCAAAGATGGAGACACTCTATACAGTCAGCAAAAACAAGACCTGGAGCTGATTGTGGCTCTGATCATCAGCTTCTCATAGCAAAATTCAAGCTTAAATTGAAGAGAGTAGGAAAAACCACTGGGCCACTCAGGTATAATCTAAACCAAATCCCTTACGAATACACAGTGGAAGTGAAGAACAGATTTAAGGAACTAGGTTTGGTGGACAGAGTGCCTGAAGAACTTTGGATAGAGGCTCGTAACATTGTACAGGAGGCAGCAACAAAAACCATCCCAAAGAAAAGGAAATGCAAGAAAGCAAAATGGCTGTCCAACGAGGCCTTACAAATAGCAGAAAAGAGAAGGGAAACAAAATGCAGGGGAGATAGGGAAAGTTACAGAAAATTGAATGCAGACTTCCAAAGAATAGCAAGGAGAGACAAGAGGGCCTTCTTAAATGAACAATGCAAAGAAATAGAGGAAAATAACAGAAAAGGAAAAACCAGAGATCTGTTCAGGAAAATTGGAGATATTAGAGGAAAATTTTGTGCAAAGATGGACATGATAAAAGACAAAAATGGAAGGGACCTCACAGAAGCAGAAGACATCAAGAAGAGGTGGCAAGAATACACAGAGGAATTATATCAGAAAGTTTTGGATATCCCGGACAACCCAGACAATATAGTTGCTGACCTAGAGCCAGACATCCTGGAGAGTGAGGTCAAGTGGGCCTTAGAAAGCCTGGCTAACAACAAGGCCAGTGGAGGTGATGGCATTCCAGTTGAACTATTTAAAATCTTAAAGGATGATGCTGTTAAGGTGCTACATTCAATATGCCAACAAGTTTGGAAAACTCAACAGTGGCCAGAGGACTGGAAAACATCAGTCTACATCCCAATACCAAAGAAGGGCAGTGCCAAAGAATGCTCCAACTACCGGAAAATTGCACTCATCTCACACGCCAGCGAGGTTATGCTCAAAATCATACAAGGTAGGCTTCAGCAGTATGTGGACCAAGAACTCCCAGAAATACAAGCTGGATTCTGAAGGGGCAGAGGAACTCGAGACCAAATTGCCAACTTGCGCTGGATTATGGAGAAAGCCAGAGAGTTCCAGAAAAACATCTACTTCTGCTTCATTGACTATGCAAAAGCCTTTGACTGTGTGGACCACAACAAACTATGGCAAGTCCTAAAAGAAATGGGCTTACCTGACCACCTTATCCATCTCCTGAGAAACCTACAGTATATGTGGGACAGGAAGCAACAGTTAGAACTGGATATGGAACAACGGATTGGTTCAAAATTGGGAAAGGAGTACGACAAGGCTGTATATTGTCACCCTGCTTATTTAACTTATATGCAGAATACATCATGCGGAAGCCTGGACTGGAGGAATCCCAAGATGGAATTAAGATTGCAGGAAGAAATATCAACAACCTCCGATATGCAGATGATACCACTCTGATGGCGGAAAGTGAGGAGGAACTAAAGAACCTTATAATGAGGGTGAAAGACGAGAGTGCAAAAAACGGTCTGAAACTCAACATCAAAAAAACTAAGATCATGGCCACTGGTCCCATCACCTCCTGGGAAATAGAAGGGGAAGATATGGAGGCAGTGACAGATTTTACTTTCTTGGGCTCCATGATCACTGCAGATGGAGACAGCAGCCCCGAAATTAAAAGACGCCTGCTTCTTGGGAGGAAAGGAATGACAAACCTTGACAACATCTTAAAAAGCAGAGACATCACCTTGCCAACAAATGTCCGAATAGTCAAAGCTATGGTTTTTCCTGTAGTGTTGTATGGAAGTGAGAGCTGGACCATAAAGAAAGCTGACCGCCGAAGAATTGATGCCTTTCAATTGTGGTGCTGGAGGAGACTCTTGAGAGTTCCCTGGACTGCAAAGAGAACAAACCTATCAATTCTAAAGGAAATCAACCCCGAGTGCTCATTGGATGGACAGATCCTGAAGCTGAGGCTCCAGTACTTTGGCCATCTCATGAGAAGAGAAGACTCCTTGGAAAAGACTTTGATGTTGGGAAAGTGTGAAGGCAAGAGGAGAAGGGGACGACTGAGGATGAGATGGTTGGACAGTGTCATCGAAGCAACCAACATGAATTTGACACAACTCCGGGAGGCGGTGGAAGATAGGAGGGCCTGGCGTGCTCTGGTCCATGGGGTCACGAAGAGTCGGACATGACTAAACGACTGAACAAACAAACAAAAAACCATTCTGATGGCAGAAAGTGAGGAGGAATTAAAGAACCTCGTAATGAGTGTGAAACAGGAGAATGCAAAAAATGGTCTGAAGCTCAACATAAAAAAAACTAAGATCATGGCTACTGGTCCCACCACCTCCTGGCAAATAGAAGGGAAAGATATGGAGGTAGTGACAGATTTTACTTTCTTGGGCTCCATGATCACTGCAGATGGTGACAGCAGCCATGAAATTAAAAGATTCCTGCTTCTTGGGAGGAAAGCGATGACAAACCTCGACAGCATCTTAAAAAGCAGAGACATCACCTTGCCGACAAAGGTCCGCATAGTCAAAGCCATGGTTTTTCCAGTAGCGATGTATGGAAGAGAGAGCTGGATCATAAAGAAGGCTGACCGCCAAAGAATTGATGCTTCTGAATTGTGGTGCTGGTGGAGACTCTTGAGAGTCCCCTGGACTGCAAGGAGAACAGACATATCCATTCTGAAGGAAGTCAACCCTGAGTGCTCATTGGAAGGACAGATCCTAAAGCTGAGACTCCAGTACTTTGGCCATCTCATGAGAAGAAAAGACTCCCTGGAAAAGACCCTGATGTTGGGAAAGTGTGAAGGCAAGAGGAGAAGGGGAGGACAGAGGATGAGATGGGTGGATAGTGTCATCGAAGCTACTAACATGAATTTGACCAAACTCCAGGAGGCAGTGGAAGACTGGAAGGCCTGGTGTGCTCTGGTTCATGGGGTCACGAAGAGTCAGACATGACTAAACGACTGAATAACAACAACCTAAGTATGATTCTGTAATTAACTGTATATCCACCTGACAATTCTATCCAATTCACACCCAGTTAGCTTGCTAGTCAGAATATCGTGGGGCACACGATTTCAAGAAAATAATAGATAGTGGTTCTGAGAGTTCTTCAGCCAGTTCTTTCTATACTCTTGGATACATTTCATCTGACCCTGGAGATCTAAACGTTTTTGAAGTAATAAAGTATTCCCTGAGTATTTGTTTCTTAATATCAAGATGCAGTCCTGTCCCCTTCTTTTGTACATATTTGCCTGCATGGTCATAGAGTGTCTTTTGGGAAAAGACTGAGTTAAAGAAGGAATTGAGCACTTCTGCATTTTCTTTGTTGTCTGTTATCATTTAAAAAATCCCTATCAAGTAGCTGAATCACAATATTTTTCTCTGTCTTTTGCTACACATGTATCTGAAAAATGCTTTTCTGTGCGTGTTGCTTTTAGCAACTCTTGCTAACCTCAGTTCATTGTCTGCTTTTGCCTTCCTAATGCCACTTGTGCAATTCTTTGGTACTCTGTACATTTCCTTTGTGGCCTGGCTTTCCTTCCACTCCCTATATGTGCCCTTTATTTTTAGGTCCTCTCTGAGCTTTTTGGGAAACCACATTGGTTCTTCTTTTCCTTCCTTCCTTCCTTCCTTCCTTCCTTCCTTCCTTCCTTCCTTCCTTCCTTCCTTCCTTCCTTCCTTCCTTCCTTCCTTCCTTCCTTCCTTCCTTCCTTCCTTCCTTCCTTCCTTCTTGCTATCTTCCCTCCTTTTTCCCCCTGCTGTAATTGTTTATAGTTCTTCGTTTAGAATTTCCTTTTTAAGAAACTCCCACCCATCATGAACCCCTTTTCCTGTTAAAATCTCCTGCCATGGGACCTTACCTATCATTGTTCTGAGTTTATTCAAATTGACTTTTCTAGAATCTAGTATACAAGTGTGACTACATTCTGCTTTGGTTTCCTTTGAAATCAAGAACTCAGGTAGAACATGGACACATCCCCAGTGTTTGCCTTACTGCCCCTTCTCCCACTGTCATCTTTATTGGTTTCTTCCTCTGGCATTTGTAAGAGAAAATTATCAGCCACACATGCCAGAAATTCATTGGAATGGCCATATTTGACAGAATTTGCCTCCCAACAGATATCAGGATAATTGAAATTTCCCAATACCACTATATTGTGTCTCTTTCAAATTCTTGAGATTTTGTTTTTGGAAAGGTTTCATCCACATCTCCTCCTTGATTGGGCAGTTGGTAGTAGACTCCAACTACCATGATCCTTTTATTTTTAGCCCTAAATATCAATCCAGATGCTCTCAATGAGACAACCAAGCTTATCCTCCTGTATTTCTGTGCCAGAATATGTATTTTTCACATATAGTATGACTCTGCCTGATTTTTCTCTTCTTTTTATCCTTTTTGAATAATTTATATCCTCCAATTGCTGTTTTCCACTCATAGGAGTCCTCTCACCAGGTTTCAGTTATCCCCATCAAGTCCTATCTACCTTCCTGAGCTAAGATGTGCAGTTCTTCTTGTTTCTGTCATCGCTTCCCTGTCTCTAAGGTTCTGTTTCCTTTTCTGCCTTACTCTGAAAACTACAGGTGTTTCTAATAGGTATTAGAAAAAAAATATATGATGGTAACAACTGCAGTTCCATATGTCAAATTGTTGCCTTCCCCAGCCTGGAGTGTTGCAGATGAGTTGGACTACACAACCCGTCATCCTCAGCCACCAAGGCCATGACAGTTTTAGTCCAATACATCTGGAGGGCCCCAGATGAAGGAATGCTGCTCTGCACATGCACGCGCGCGCACACAAGACCCCCCCTTGCCCCCCCGGCTTTTAAACTTTAAGAGTAGGGAAGATGGTATAGGCGGGAGGGCGAGCAAGGGCTGCACGCGCACACACAAAAAGGAACAGGGTTACAAACACGTATGCTTTGTTCCATCTGGGAAGAGTGAGGACTGAGGCTAGAATTAGATATTACGGCATGCAACAAGGCTGCCGCCAAGAGCAACAGCGCTGCTTCCCCTCCTCTTTCTCTCATAAGGTCTCGTAATAAAAAACATGTGACATGGATGGGTCAACGCGTTGCCAGGATCCCTGCCCCCTTTCAGCTCATGGGCTGTTGCTGCTGACAGTGGCCATAGCAGTCAAGGCAGGGAGGGAAGCCTTCAATAGGACAGCATGAAAGGACATCCCATCATTTTATTATGACTCCAGATGTTATCACGGGACCCAGGAGAGGCGGAGAGGCAAGGCTGCAGCTTTTGGTGGTAGCCTCAAAGCATCCTGTAATCCAGACAGCCTTCCCTTATCTGGTTGCCTTTCATTCTAACTCACCTCACCATCATCACTCCTTGTTGCCACTGTAATTGTCTCCAGCTGCCAAACAGCTGGCCTTCCCCCATCTTCCTTTATGAGACACATGTACCTGCTCATTCACACAACCAGTAGACCCCTTGCACACATGGGCTCTCCAGTGGTATTTTTCTACATTTCCCATACTCACGAGCCTTGTTTTTCTCTGCTCTTTCTCCTTTCTCCTTTTTCCTCACTTCTTGCTTTCTTGCCATCTGCTTTTATTGTGGGAAGAAAAAAAAATGCCAGTTGCATTTTTTGATAGATGCGAATATTTCGTCAGGATAAGGTGTGTATTGTTTAGACATTCGAAATGACAGCCAGGGGAATGGCATCTGCCCCATGGAGTTTCCTTCAATGTCTTCCTTCAGCATCAGGGATAAGCTAAGACATTTGGCCCACACATCCCTGCAAGGGCAAGAAGGCGCAGTGGCATCTGAAGCAGGTTCCAGAGGTAGATATGTGCACTAGAAAGATGAAATAGCCATGATTCGCACCTGCTAAATATGCAAGTGCAATGCTTGAGTAGATGGAACAAAAAAAATCATCTTTTTAAAAAAGGAACAAAGGAAAGGATTCCAATAACAGAGAGTAGGGAGCAGACTTGCTAGGTCAGTTGTAGGAAGGTTCCATCCACTTTTGATGCAAGCTTTTGCATACTAGTGTACACTAGTGTGCGAATCAGGGATGATGGAGATCAATGACAGATGGATTGCTGTATCAGATTGCAGCAGTAAGGTAGTATGATATGATGTATCAGTAGCAGAACTTGGGTGGTTTTGGAGGTGGTTTGGTGGGTTACTTTTGGACTACAATTGCTAGGATGGGCATGACCATGCTGATCGGGGATGCTTGGTGTTGTAGTCCTAAGTTAACTATTCCAGGTTTTGTGTACTGGGCACTTAATGGAAGCGGTATTACCACCTACCTAAGCATTTAAGATAGCACTGGCCACAGTATCATCTTGAGGGCCATATTTTATAAATTCTCCTTAACCACTTCACCTCTCATGAAAGCATCCCTCACACAGCTGCTGGGACATATTTGGTTCTTCTTCCTGACACATATTCTAAAGTCCTGATTGATTCATTCTGTCGCTGTCTAACCAGTTTAAGACTACAGTATTTTGAATGCTTAGGGTTTGAATCCTTCCCAATTCTGAATCATCTGCAGATCTGAGAGGTGTACTTTCTCATCCAAATCCCATTATGAAGATATTATATCACCACGGCAATGTTAATCCAAAAAATGGGACGTGTTTTTGTGTGTGCGTACCAGGGGTGGGTGGGCAAATGGGGAAATGTAGTGTGCTGCGAAGTTTGCTGTTTCTAAGGCATATGTGAAAATGGGTGCAATGCTAGAAACTAGGAAAGCAGTATACGTAATTTGAAAAGAAGAGCTGTCATTTCCTGTTAGCTCAGTCAGTTGGGGATGAACCTCAGTGCATGAATTGCTCTGCTATTCCATTATAAGCAAAAGAGGAAAATGTCTCCCTGATTTTCAGGAGACATGCTGCCTGTTTGAGCACACAGTAAGTACCATACTAAATTCAGAGCTTGAGAATAATTTGTTACAAATTACTTGTCATTAATTCCTGACCCAGGAACAAAGTTATAACTCTGTTCCTCTGCAAGTCAAACTTAGTGATGTTACTCCATAACATCTTGTTAATAAGAAGAATAATGACTTGTGATATGCAAAACATAACACCACTCCCTTGTAGTTTAAATGCATCTTTTTAGTTACTTAAATAGCGTGCCCTCACTAAACAGAAATAACAGTAATTCCGTACTGCCAAGTCAGTTCTGAATTACGGCTCCTGTTTCCTAGGTATAAAGTATTCAAAGGTGGTTTACTGTTCCCTTCTTCCTGCCATATTCTGGGACTGTGCAGCTTGCCCAAGACCACACAGGCTGGCTCTTTTCTCAGAGGCACGGTGGGGAATTGAACCCCCAAACCCGGGCTGTGCAGCCAGGTGTTCCGTAGCAGAGGAGGAATATCACATGGTTCAAGTACTTGTTCACACTGTCACTCATGTTGCTTGGTTGCCAGTGGTGGGTTGATGGTTTCTTTCTTTCATTCCTACATTCCTTTCCTTGTCCTTAGAGATCTTTGGGAAATATATGAAAAATTAGGAAGGGAATTACTGTCTCAGTGGTATCCCAATATCCCAAAGATTGACATCTGATCACTTCAGTGGTCCACTTTATTCTCACAAAATAAAATCCAAGAATAAATTAATTAAAAACATTTAGGTCAGAATGTCAGCAAAATGAGAGACGTTGGTTGGCAAAATGAAAGAGAACTCAAGTTTTTGCCTGCATTTGATTCCAAATCTATCACATCCAAGATTGCCACATCTCCATCTCCATCTCTTCCATATCTAGATGGCAGAGTAGTAGTATGAGCTGTAATACCACTGGTGAAACAGAAGAAAATATTACCATGTTAAGTTTCAAGGAACCAGGAAAATCTGTGAGGAGCTCAAGGTTCAGAGAAGAACCAGACATTACTATGGAAAATTGAGGTTTTGCCTTGCTCGGTTTTTTTGTTGGGGGGGGAATCCTTTATACTGCACTTATAGCTTATAGTCTGGGAGGGGGGATTTACCCTCCTCTTTTGGGGTGGGTTACCCAGCTGCTCAGGTAATGATCCATCTCTATGGAACTGATAAAAATGGTTTTTATATTGACATAGCAATGATTTTAGTAGGATGCAGTTGAAGCCCCCCCTCTCTCAAACACACACACACACACACACACACACACACACACACACACACACACACACACACACACACACGTAGTGTGACTCCACTGAGGGGTCCATTTCTCAGAAGGCCACCAGGCCTAGATGCTGCAGAGGTTCAAACTCTTGTCACTTCTAATATACCAAAATTTCTCTCTCTCTCTCTCTCTCTCTCTCTCTCTCTCTCTCTCTCTCTCTCTCTCTCTCTCTCTCTCTCTGTGTGTGTGTGTGTGTGTGTGTGTGTGTGTGTGTGTGTGTGTGTGTGTGTGTGTGTGTATGTGTGTATGTGTGTGTGTGTGTGTGTGTGTGCACATGCACATTTGTGCACCTCTTCTGAAACCAGTGAATCCATTCCTAGAAACTCTGGAGAGTGTGCTGATGATGTAGACTTTGGAAAGAACTGTGGATATGCATCTGGATATATAAATTTACACAGAGAAAATTAATAATGTACTGGAAGACGTCCAATCACGTTTTTTGTTTCATTAACTCAGTGGAGTTATAGGGTTGCCAGTGGTCTCTTATTTCATAGAAAAGACCTTTCTAACACTAGTATTCACTAAATGATGTTTCTTGTCGTGGTGAGCGACTAAATGAATCCATCATTTTAAAGGTGACATCTTGTTAATTCCCCAGAGAAGCGGAACAGATACAAATTAGTTCTTCTAAGCTACCCAGAACTGGCTGCTTTTGTACTGATGGAATACAGAAGAGCTTTCTGTGAAGTTACAATGTGGACTGCAGATAGATATTGAAAAAGTGAGGGTGGTTCTGGTCTTGTTAGCTGTTCTAATCTGAAGATGAAGGCTCTTTATGCCAGGATCAGCACTGCATTTGTCAGCTGTTCTGTATTTTTCCTTCAGTCCATAAATATTATTGTAGCCATGTTTTTCATTTTTCTTCATCACAGTAAGCTGATCTGACAAAGGCTTCAGTGGACTCCCTGTCACTCCAGCCTACTTTAGGCACCTAAGAAGGCAGCCACTGCCTGCCTGAAGATGCAACAGGGAACGGGTGAACAAGCAGAAAGGGGAAAGAGGCAGCCTAAAAGAGACAATTTTAGTCTTCTCCTTCTGCAGCTAGTACACAGAAAAACACACTTCCTCTGATCCTTGAGGTATCGTGACAAGTAACCATCCTCCACGAATCTGTTTCATCCTCTTTTGAAGCCATCCAAGCTGGTGGCTGCTACAACACCATGTAATAGCAAATTTCTGTATTTAAATATAAGTGGCTTTTATCCTAGCTCTCCCATCATTTTAATTCACTGACCAATCCCCATCATGTTCTACTATTGTAGAGATGGGCATGAACTGCCAGGTTTTTGTGCTAGTTCGTTCATCAGCCAAACAGGTATTCAGTGCTTCAGAGTCCTACTCCGCCCCCCCCCCCAGGCAGATGCCCACTCAGAGGAACCAGCCTGACTTCCCTGCCCCATCTTCTCTGAGAGGGTGCCTGCCGTAGAAGGCGGGGCTTTGCAGCACCAGATACTTGTTTGGCCAAGAAATTAACTAGCATGAACCACTGAACCAGCAGTTCATCTCTGAGAGATCCAGAAAAGCTGCTTCCTTCCTATTGTTTCTACAACATATATAGTATGGGTTTGATAAGGCAAGAGAGGATCATGTCTGATCACACTGGAAAGGGTTGCTGAAAGTGACCGTTCTGTCGGTGGAGGAATTGCTCCAGATTGGCCCCCAAAAGTAGTAGCTCGGTTGCTGGACCGAAAAGATCCATCTTGGGAATGGGTTGGGCTTTGAGCTAGTTTGCACTCCCACAGATGTTGTGCGATCCTCATGAAATAGCTTAAACCAGACTATGCTACAAGCAGTCCAAAATGTGATTTGTTTTCCCGTCTGATTGTACCCTAAGTTTATACACCTCCATTATGCCTAGTTTGGCTCTGCTTTCATCTAATCCGAGCAGGCCTAAACATTGCAACCTTTTATTACAAGAAAACTGCTCCAGTCTCTTTATCCCTTTCAGCTGCCTTTTTCTCCACCTTTTCCACCTTTTCAAATAGAGCATAGAAATAATTTTGGTTGCCTTTGTTAAAATTTTTAACAGTAAAACTAAAATCCACTACAGTATTTCAATTGTGAGAGTGGCAAATAATATGACTTAGCAATTTATTTGCTTGTTAATTCATTGCGGTCATTTTCAGTTGTTCTAAGCCATATTTTAATAGGTGAACAATTTAATGCTTTAAAACAGACTAATTAACTAATGAATTACATTTCTTAATGGTTCAAGATCAATGAATTAGATTGCTTTACAAATTGACTTTAATGCATTAGAGTTACTGCCGGTGTTTCCAAGCTCTACTTTCCAGGTCTCCAGAACTGTATGAAGTATTTCAAATAGGATCACAGCATAGATGTACATGGGCATTATGACCGTGACAGTTGTATTTGTAATGCCTTTTCTAATGATGATGTGTTAAATTGTGACCAAATTTGTCCTTGCACACTCAGTGGAAAAGAGAGGCGCACTCCCTTAGGTTCCCCCCCCCCAGTCTCAGAGAAAATCTGTGCAAGCACAATTTTTGGTGCAGTTACACTACACTTTAAACAAGGATAACTGCTGGCCTGTTCTTGCCTGGTTTTTTTTTTTTTTAAAGAAGAATTAGATGTATCTTTGTGAGGAAGCTGCACGGCCTTTTGTGCTCGGTGGCTTAGTTTAGGAAAGAAGAAAAACTGTTGCAGTCATTTTGCACAAATTCCTCAAACCACGATGGAGGGGAAAAAGTACTTTGTGTCTTCTGTCGTACTGCATACCAATCATATCATACTGCATATCCATCAGGAGCAGGCATTTTGTAAAGCTGAAGGGTCTTAATAACCCATTCAAGACCAAGGAACTCCAGTATTATGGATTATAATGTGGATTTCTCATGACAATACATTGTGGCTGGGGAAATCCAAACCCCAGCATTTATAAGGCTGACAACAAAGCTCAAAGGCATAGGTGGCAAATGATCTGGATAGAGTGGGTGAGGAATCTCACCTCTAAATTCTGGGGTGACGTGCCTTTCCACCTGGACTACAACTTGGTCCTTGCCCATGTGGGTCAGGGAAGAGGTACTAGTACGTAGTGTTATTGACCCTGCTTATCAAAACATCATGGGTTGTCAACCCTGTGAACCCGAGCTCACCACTGGGAACTGGCCCAGGACCTGCATCCTTGGCTTTTGTTGAGAGCAGTTCTGCCACTGAAGGCTCTCTCTACATATGAACCAGCTTTATGTTAGACAATTTACACCACTAGCTTATACCATTCAGTGACTGGAATTTGTCCCTGCTGGAAGCATTTAATAATAAATCTCATGGCAAACATACATCCCCTCACGATTGTTCAGTCATTAACTGCCCTCCTAGCCGGACACAATTTCTGCTAATGAAACGCTAATAAACGAGCATGCTGATTGTTTTTACCTGTTACTGCCACTACTCTGAAAATGAAAAGGCCCCTGTGATTTTTAAGAGTGAATTTATACATCTAGTAAAAGTTGTTATAACAGAAAGAGCGTGAGCTTGGATGGAATTGGCGGGTTTTTTTCCGCAACTGAGCCAAGGCAGGGCCAGCATTTCTGTGCTGTGTGTGTCTCTTGGGCAAGTGGGGAGGGGGGAGACATCCAGCCCACAGGGGAGCCACAACTATCTGTGTTCCTGGAAACCTCAATGTCCTGCAAGGTAAATGCCCGTATCCTGTTCACACTTGCCATGTGATGCTTTCCACTAGGAAAGTGGAAACAAAGCAATGCAGTCTGCTTGGAAGCTGGGAGTGGGGACATGTTTATTTCCAGATGAAGGAGGAATTAAGGTTGCCAGGTCACTCGCTAGTGAACCCTGGCATCAGTTGGTAGGAGGTGAGCAACCTGGCATTCAAGCTGTAACACAAAATAAAACCCGTTGGTCTACTCCTTCAGGTTTGCTCACCCTGAGGTTTATCTCCTTGTCTAAAGACCCCAGGAAACATAATCATTCCCTAAGATTCCTGGCCAACCCCAGGAAGAATAGAAGGGGTGGTAGGAGCAGAAATCTGACCCCAAAAGCTAAAAACGCCATAATCTCTAGAATAAGCTCTTTAGTGTATGAGGCAGAAAACCTAAAGGTTTCCCTCCCAAATGGAATAGTATAACATTCCCTGGAAGCAAATCTTTGTGAAAGACCCACTGAAATGAACAGATCCTGTTCATTTCAGTGGATCTTTCATGAAGATTTGTCTCCTGCCTTTAAGTTTTCTGCCTCATACACTAAAGCACTTGTTCTAGATTTTATGGCGTTCTTAATTTTTGGTGTCAGATTTCATCTCCTACCACCCCTTCTATTCTTCCTGGGGTTGGCCAGGAATCCCAAGGAATGATTATGTTTCTTGAGGTCTTCAGACAAGGAGGTAAACCTCAGGGTGAGCAAACCTGAAGGAGTAGACCAACGGGTTTAATTTTGTGTCATGGTTTGCTGAGGAAAACTAGTCAACCATGCTCTGTGGCTCGGATTACATCACTCTCCCATCCCACTCTAACCTTAACGCAGGCCCAAATCCATTGCCTGAGGTGGCAGCCTTACTTTGCTTGATGCTGTGGCTGCCCTCAATTTGCACTGTGATGGTAATAAACCTCCTATTGCTCCTGGACCACTGTTTGCAGAGGCCTCCCCTCCCCTCCTCCAAGTAGAGAGAAGCTATGAGTAAAATCAAGAGAGCAAGGGGCAGCTGTTTGTGCGAACAGGATGGCTGTAGGGGCACAGTGTACAAAGCTGTATTTTTGTAGCATATTGCCAGTTCTGGAAAGGACCTGATGTGGTCTTCTCTATTTGCAGATATTTCGGAGCCTCAGCTAGGAGCAACACAAAGGTTGATTTCAGATCAGCAGACATTTCTGAGGAAAGAATGGGGCAGATTTTTTTTATCCACATCCATGGAGGTCAGGCATGCCCTTGATATCCTGCCTTATTCCTGGCTGGGTCTTCATGAACAACCTGGGGGTGGGTGCAGGAATGAAGCAGCCGTTAAGTGTGTGTATGTACAAACACACACACACACAGAGAGAGAGAGAGAGAGAGAGAGAGAGAGTTCAGTGAACAGCCACAGATTGGGGGGAGCAAGGAGGGTTAGAACTGGAAGCAGATGGTCACTTTGGCAGGACGCCGAAAAAAAGAATCTGTTCCATACATCGCACACAGCAGTCTCGGCAGAGGCCTCTGCCAGGAAAAACAGAATTACCTCTCTGATTACAGCAAGTGGGCGCAAGCGCTCTTCCTGTAACATTGGGTTTTGTGAGCCAGCCAGGCCAAATATGGGTTGCTGGGTTTTTTAAAAGTACAAAATAAAGCAATACCGTCACACAGCTCAGGCATAAAAGAGAGATGATTTTCTCTTGCCCTTCTTTTAAAGGCAGCACCACTTTTTATTTAAAAAAAGAGAGAGAGAGAGAGAGAGAAAAGGAGAAAGGGGCCAGTGAGAGTAAAGAACCTGGGAAATTTCAGTATAAAGGAGTATGTACAATCCCGTGCCCCTTCCTTTTTCCATACCCTTCAGTGCTACTTTCTAATTTTGGCTTTTGAGCCATAGGTTTTAAAATATATATATTTCATCCAAATGTCTCCTTCAGCCACATCACTACTGAGGAACCTCCTGATGTGCTGGATTGTAATCCCCATTGTCCCCTCAGGCTTTTGACTGGAGTTGAAGTCCAACTGATATGGGTAATTACAGGTTGGTGGAGGCTGTTTTACCTGGTCTTACAAAAAGATATTAAAAAGATGGTTTGCTGTAACCAGAACTCCACCGCAGCTCATCCCTAAGCACTTTCACACTATATAAATCGGCTAAAAGTTCAGCCAGGCCCCATTCCTTTTACAGGCTTTCTTTTCTTAGATTCTGTGTAATTAAAAGTATGTGAATCGATACTCTTGTTGGTAACAATCAGGAAATGAGAAAATAGACTCTTCCCCCCCCCCCCCGAGCTGGTGATTTGTATGAGTAAGTTTAAGTTCCCCCACCCAAATTATTTGGGGTATCTCCCCACAAGTAAGTTCCTTGAAATATGGAAATCCTTTATTTACAAGAATAATTGTTATTCTCTGTGGCGGCGGTATTAAGTTGTACACAGGTTTTGGAGTATCTTAGAAAGTTGCGTGTAAGGTTGCTCACATATAAGAAATAAATAACTGAGTGAAATTCAATGTGCTAAACTCGTGAAGAACCAGTTGTGGTTATGTTTGTAATGGTCAACATTGTGTGCTTTCTCTATTCCAAACAAAGAGAAAGAGAAAAAGAAGGATTTCCGTTGCCACGATGCGTTTGGTATCTTTCCACAGGGAAATTAACAACCTCCACAAAAACACAAATGACATTATTTATCAAACATATTGTTTATTACTTTCCTGCCCACCAGGGCTCCCAAAGCGGTGTAAAATAAACTAGTATTAAAACTTTCTTTTAGAAACTTATTTTAAAAACATTTAAAGCTAAGTTTGAAAAACAGTATTTAAAGCTGAAGTCCATATAGAATAGTTCAGTGTGACCATAGTTTTAAAAAGAACCATTCTAAAATAGCATTTTTTTTAAAAAGCTGTAATATTAAAGCTACCAAGATAAATTGTCGGCAAATAAATTGTGTAAAACATTGGCATTCTACTCTGCGTGCCATTAAGTCTGAAAAGGAATTTAAAAAACAGTGAATGGCAACCCTGCAGGAGAAAACCCAATGTCTACTGGAAGGAAACTCCGAAGCTGAACTGCTTCCATAAATTTAAAACATCTCTGTTTTCAGAACTCGAATGATGGGGTCTACCAACTGACATAAAAGACCTTGAAGGGTTTTTTAGACTGAGGGCTCCTATTGCTCACGAGTAAAAGATTTTGTGCAGTTATATTATCTTTCTTCCCTAATGGATTTTCTCTGATAGGAACAAAGATGAAAGAGACATGGAAGAGCTGCAAATGGAAGAGGGCAGTATCCAGACACCCTACAAATTTCATTCAACAGGACATTTCAAGGCAACAACAAAAGTACAATTTGGAAAGTGCTGTAGAAGCAATCTTATATTTAAAGAACTCTGAGCCCAAGTATTTGCTTTGAACAAAGTTTCAAAACTGTCATGAGGCCACACTCCTTCCAGAAAAAAATCTACTCCCAAACTTGGGTCATCTCAAGCTTTCCTTCTTTCACCAGTGCAATTTTGGAGAAGTGGTTCTGTCGTTATCAGATAACTGGGAGTTCGAAATCCTGGTGATCGACTATAAATCATTCGGAGACCCATCTACTACAAATCTCTTTTACCTGTCCCTGTAGTAATATAAAATATTTTCAAGTTAAAAATTCTTAATTCTGATAAACAATATGGTGCATAGTTTGTCTTAAGCGACAGAGCATTGTTCTATGGTGTTCAAAAACTGGCTTTGTTGTGGTAAAAAGTAAGTTCTAAACCTTCAGATCTAATCATTAAACTCTTACATAAAATAGTGCTTTATTTTAAGCTCTATAGTGTAGTCATGTACCAAAAACAAAAAAATCCACTTCGAGTAACTATTCTGATACTGTATATATTGCATCAGACTTGCCTGTTTGCTGTGCTCTGTATTCTGAAAGTTTAATGAATTCATATTGAGTAGAACCAAACTATTGCAAATGCCAGCCTTAACCCACGTTTAGTCCTAAATGCTCACTGACTCTTTTCTCTTCTTGCTGACTTATCACCTCATGCTGATATGGATACCAGTCCAAAGCGCCAGCTTTTTGGGGTCTGCTGTCTATCAAATTCATTCCTTTCTACATACAGCCTGTCACCACCATTAATGTACGGCATTCTTTCTAGCCCAAGGAAAACATACCAGAGCAAGCAAAGAGTTCATACAGCGAACTGTGCTCATCAGCAGGAGATTGGTTGTCAGAATTAAGAGTTTAGCATTTAAAAGCATGTAGTTTAATATTGGCATAGCATCACCTCCTGCTTCATGGTTCACCCAGCCTGCAGAAGTGGATGCTAAAACCAGAAACAGACGTTAGTGATAACTTGTAATTAGAAGTGTAAGCATGTTAGTGTTGCAGAGAAATGACTGATGCTGTCTTTCTGTATTTGCGCAATCATGCTTTAGAGGAATTCTGTGCTTAAATCCTGAAGACCAGTCACCAGACTAAGCAAGGTAATCTGCACTATCCCGAAAGTGGGGAAGTCTATTCCTAACATCTGTTTCTGGCATAAATTGTTAAGGGAGCTCTCTGTACATGAGTATCACATGTGCTTACAGAAGGTGAGAAAGGCACCTGGACAGACAGTTGCCACACTTTGAAATCATGAATGATTTTTTTAAAGCACCTTCACACGTCCCATAAAAGGAGTGTGTTTACCCTTAGGATTTCTTAAATGTGTGGCACATCTATGTGTCTCTGTGTGTTCCATAACATTTTAGATCCCTCTTGCCTCCGGGGGTGGGGGGGGGGTGGGGGGTGGGGAAAGTGGCCTTGGGCAGACCTGTGTTTCTCAGTCTTCTGGATATTCCCCTGTCCGTGGCTCTGAGTCCAATGAAAAGGGAGGACACCTTCTGTTGGAGGAAGGGGCTGACAGAAGTTCTGTGGAAGCTGGGTATTTCCTTTACTGTGGGAATAAAAATGGCTTGAATGCCACTTGTGTATTTTATCCCTTAACTCAGGGCAAGAGTGAACAGAAGGAAGCTAAGCAAGATAAAGTTTTCATATGAATTATTTATTTTTGACATTAATACCATATATTTCTGCTAGTATGATGGTCTGGGTCTCCTCCCTACTTTTCTCCACAACCACCCTGTAGGGAAGATCGGCCCAGAAGAGAATGATTGTCCTAAATTCACCCACTTGAGGGGGCAACTACACTGGCCATTTACCCTTCAATATTTTGTCGGATTGAACACAAATGCATTTGGATTGACTTCACAACACTCCGTGTGGGGGAGCTTGTGGTGGAATTGTCTTTTTTGAGTGGGGAGCTCCCCTTTTTTTTGTTCAGCTGGCAGGGATGGCTTACATTTGTTCTGATCAGTTTGACGTTGCTTTTAGCTGCTTTCTGCTTGATGTGATTGCGTGATCCAATGCAAAGGGGCACGCGCAGAGTGTCAGTTCCCCTCAGAGGAGTGTCCCTGGTCTCTGCACAGTTTCTTTTTAAAAAAGGTTTCTACTCAGCTCATTCAACACACTATTATTCTAGCACTGGGAGAAATTAATAGACGAAATGAGAGAGGAGGAAATGACTAATTAGCACCTTGTTAGCACCTTAAGGCAGCTTCCGTGTTGGAACTCTTGTGCACTCTGTGACTCCTACAAGTTGTCATCTGGATGACTACAACAATTTGCCCACAGAAACTCAATTTGATAAATTTATTAATACACAGTGGATCAAACCATTTTTTCCCTGTGCTGTAGGCTCACCCTGAGTTTTATGTCTCAGTCAGCATTTGACTTGGGATCTCCCAAGCCTACTCCAGCTATTCACCTGGTAGACCACACTGGCATTTTCCATCAAAGGAGCAGTAGTAATTCATCTACATAATACTGCTCAAATACTACCACATTTCTCCCATCATTTTGAGAGATGGGGGACAATCACTCAAATATTCAACTTTTTTTAATGAAACTATTTTCCTTCCTTCCTTCCTTCCTTCCTTCCTTCCTTCCTTCCTTCCTTCCTTCCTTCCTTCCTTCCTTCCTTCCTTCCTTCCTTCCTTCCTTCCTTCCTTCCTTCAAGCTATTTTATTTTTGAAAAGGCCCAGTCACAGAATGTGATAGGATTCAAGACTGTTGTTAACAAGGATTGCTCTTGATCTCTGTGAAGTATGCTTCCCTATTCCTTCGTCGCCAGCCCAGGAAATACTTGTGCTGTTCTTTCTCCACAAACATTGCCATTACAGGGACTTTCCAGTCAGCCTCTCTGCAGCCCTGAAGATATTCCTGGTGGTTCTTGTAAAGTCAGCAGCTCATTTTGCCCTGCAAGAAATGTATGTTTTTTCTCTTTACTTAAGAATATCGTTATTGATTTTAAAGTAAGCTTGCAGTTTTTAAGAAACAGAAATATAAATATCCATAAATAGAATATGGAAATATAAATATTATTAAATGGAAATATAAATATAAAATAAGTATCTCATCGTTGTTGTTTTTTTAACTCTCAGGGATCAAAATGAGAGGCCGGCCTGCCTCCCCCCTCCCTAAGAAATCACAGCTTCACTGTCCATCTCTCTGAATTCTCTTTCTCTCTTGCAGAAATTTAAGATGTTGGCTGCCTGACAAAATAGTGGTTGACAATGCTGGATAATTGAGGTGATTTGTCTTTCACTACATTGCGATGTCTTCCTGGCTGGATTCAGCATTGGACTATTCACTGCAGTGTTTTAGTAGAGGTAAGGCTTAGAGAGCTGAAGCAACAGCTGTGGGGAAAACAGATTTCCATTTCCTCACCAAAATATATATATTTATGAGTTATCCCTGTTTTCAGGTGGCTTAGTCTTGATCAGCATACAAGCTCTTAGCCATTCATGGGCATTCCACATAAAGCGTATTTTTAAAAGTTAAAGTCAATAGCCTTGAAACGTCCACTAGCTAGCCTACAAAGCTGCTGGTGCCTCTCATGACACTGGAAGTTACGGACAACACAGTGGAAGATGTTCTGAAAGCAAGCTAAGCATCAGCCAGTGGCACGGAGAGGCAAGCTCAGGTGTCTTGAAACAATATCTCCCCACCCCAATCAAAATGACCTTTTAAAATTTATTAGAGCCTAGTGCTGAGAAGCACAGCAGTAACAGCCACTGACGTTTCTTAGGAACCCCCCCCCCCAGTGACCCTGGACCTTACCCCCTAAGTGGCACTATCCAATAACATTGTAAACAAAGGAAGATTTTGGCCTTGTATGTACTGCTCAAAGTCTACAAGGCAGCACACAGTATATGGCTACTTATTGCCCTCCTGCTGCTCTTCCCCCTGCCCCAACCCCGTCATGGCTTCCTGCTGCAGTAGCTCGGTGGGAAGGATGGGCTAGGCCGCTCGGGGTATCCCAACCCTCTTCTTGCCAACTCTCCGTGAAAGGTAGAAGTGGTCAAATTGCCCACTGAATAAGAGCCACTGCTGCCATCCTGTTATCCAAAATACTGCCCTTCAAAGGATGAGTGGGGAGGCATTTTCTATTTACCTTTTTAGAGCAATTTTTTAAACTAATTAAATCTCTGCCCCATTTTCAAGGGAACATGATTCATCCCTGCAAAAGGAGGTGGGGGTTTGGCTTATGGGGATGAACAGGTATGTTTCTGGGAAATGTCAGCAGTGGGGAATATATATGTTTCAGAAAGGGTGCCAATTGTTTTCTTTCTTCTTCTTTCCACTTCAAAAAGCTCCCTGTTGCTCATTACTAGCAGTGAAGGTCTCTGTACACCCGACCGCCCCCCACCGCCCCAGCCACATTCCTGGGAGAGAGAATATTATGGGGAACATGTATAGCTTCATTGGTCATGCTGTTCCCACTCCACTTCCCATCTGAACACGGCTGAGAGGCTTGGGAGAATTTCCCTGCTACTATTAAGAGCAACATGTTTGTCTGTTGTTTTTGTTTTAAAGTGCAACAGGGAGTGAGGGGGATTTCCGAGTCACTTCATCTCTGTAGGTCAAACTAATTTCCAAACCTCTCCCGATAAAAAACACTAATGTTCTTAGAATATGTGAATTAATTGTGAGTAACTAGTCTGCAGCATTTGCAAGTGCAAATAACAAATTACTAGTTACTTCCCATGTCTGAATTTCACAAGCGCACGCACAATACATGAAATCTGTTCTTCAGTCCTCCTTTATGTGAGGACCGAATGAGAATAACACAAAGGAAGCCTTTTGTACTTCTCTTTGTTCTTTTATGTCGCTGCACTTTCTAATTTGTGACTTTGCCATGTTAACTGGTTAAATTGACAGGCCATGAGCCACTGTAAGTCTATGTACCTTTTGGAAGACCACATTGCAAAGTGAGGCAGTATATAAACTGCAGAGTCATGAATAAGAAGTCAAGAAAACATGAATAATCAACCAAAAGAATGAATCAAAATGTCAGAGGAAGCACAAAGAGGTTGTCTAAAAAAAGGTGAGTTGTTAAGCAGTGTTGTTAAGCTTTATAAAAAAGATGAAATGGTGTACAGAGAATAGACAGAAAATTTCCTTCCTCTCTCATAATGCTAGAACGTGAAGGTCACCCAGTTAAGTTAATTAGCAGTGGGTGGAGGGGAACTGACAAAAGAAAGTACTTCTTTACAAAACTCGTAATTAACATATGGAGTTCACTACCAGAAGATGTAGTGATCGCCAATAGCTTAGGGCCAAACTGGATGTTACTGATTCTGTACTGGTGATTGAGATCAGAGAACTTGTAGGGGGATTTGGGTGGGGGGGGAGAGGAAACCCTTAACTCTTTCCTCACCTCCCTTTTCCCCAATCCAAACTGCCTTCTTCAAGAAATACAAGATAGAATACAAGTCATTGAAGGCCCAGGGGAAACAAAACCTCCAGAGAACAATTTGGAGTGAGGACGTGGTGGGTGGATCATGAGTCCATTCTTTGCTTTCAGCCACCCTCTCTCTTCTTGAAATGGCTGTTCCGGCAAAGGGTCTGTTTGTCAGCCATCATTAAACACATGTGCACAGAGGGCTTCAAAAGAGATTGACAGTCCATGGAAGATTCTTCTGAGCATGGCTAGCAGTCATGACTGAAGAATGAGTGTCCTTGTTCAGCTGCAAGGTACCTCTGCCGTCCTCTTCAAATCTTGCTTGGAAGTTTCCAAGAGGCAGAATCTGACGGATCCCAGAAACGAAATACTGGGCTAAACGAATCTTTGGGCTGGTCCAGCAGGACTAATACTTCTCCTCCCCATAGTAGCAGTAGTCGTACCGAAGGCAGAAGACATTTTTCAGGTCAGGTATGAATATTTTTTTATGTAACAAATTTAGATCTGCGAGTTTGTAACCCCACCCCAGTTTTTTTATAGATATCAAAGAAAAAGTGCACACCGAAATGCATTTATGAGGGCAAATTACACCCCATCTTATATTATCATTTTGCACAATAGCAAATGCTTACAAAGACTGTTCAGATCAAGAGTTGTGCATAAAACAAAACAAAATGAAAAACCCAGCATATATACTAGGAAACAGGCATGCACATTGGGGTGCCGTCTTTCCCCCCCCCTACTCTTTTTGGGAGGAACTGCACCACACTTGCCAATTGCTGCAAACGCAAGCTGAACACAAGCAACGTCCCGAAATGCTGAACAACCAACATTGCTTCTTGCTTTGCTACACCACAATAGTAGTATAATACTATTTAATTCTATCTTGCTTTTTGGTTACGGAATTCATGTATGGAGTTAACTGGATATAAAAGTTCCCGGAAACACTTCACACATGGTCAAAATAACCCTGGACTTAATCCAGTGTTTAGGTTTTCTTGTGGAAGGGGAAGGGGATGATTGAATACATCCTGGCCCCATTGCCTTCTGTGATGGAACTCGTAGTTGTTGGCTGGTCCCCCCCCCTCAACAAGAAGAACTCAAAAGGACCATAATATGGCTAAGATTGAGACTAGTCAGGAAATGAATTTAATTAAAAACTCTCCCCATCTTCCCCCAACAATTCAAGCAGTAACCCATTTTGTCCCTCCCCCCCTGCAAAAAACAAAACAAAACAAACTAGATCTTCAAAGATGGAAGCCATTGGTGCTCACCCTTTGGGCAAAAGTAAACATAATTAAAATTAATATTCACCCTTGTTTTGTCTACATCCTTCAGGGGTCTGCCATTTGAGATAACGCATTCAAATTAGTAACATTCTTTGCAACTTCCTCTGGTATGTTCCTGAACCACAGTTTTCACTGAGTAAAATGCAGCTTACCAGTGAAGAGGATCTACAGTCTGTTGGCCTTGTCTTGTATTCTAGAGCCTGCTTAGGGTGCTTTCGGACAAAATATTTGTTGTACACTTGCCTTGCCTGAAATGCAGAGTTTCATAGGCAAAACAATGTTGTACATGTGTACTCCTCTTTTTTTTCTATTGCCTTCCCAGCTCCCCACAGCAAACCCTTTAAGTAAAGAGGGGAAATGGAGTGGAACAGTGTCCTTTGATTGGTAGTGCTTGGTTGGAGCTGTCCATCCAGAAGCATCCCGGGTATTCTGCATGCAAGAGGAGCAAATTCTCTCTTGTGAACAAACTCCTTGGGGGGGGGCAGTTCATGAAACTCATTATCTATATCTATACTTGCTTTCTGGAGGAATAACTCTTGACTCTGCCCCTCAATATTCATTGCTCAGTAATCTGTTCCCAGTAGCCAGAGAGGCCAAAGGGACCGCACTGGATAAACCATTTACAGTACGATCCTCGGTTTAACCTGGAAAATGTTGGACTGAGAGGGAGGCTAAGTAAATTACAGCTGAAGTCCTCAGACTATGATGGGCCTCCTAATGCAAAAACAAACAAACACAAACAAACAAACAAACAAAAAACAACCAACAAACCCCTGTGGGATTAATATGTTTGTTGGTAGATTGGGAGATCTCTTATTCACTGACTCAATCCTCCTTATTGCCTCTCTCTCTCTTTCTCTCTCTCTCTGTATCCCTTCCTCTTCTCCTCTTTTCTTTCTCGTTTTCATAGCAAAATAATAAATATTTTGCTTGCTTGCTTCTCATTTTCATATCATATTCTTTCTACCTGATGCCCCCACTTTTTAAGAAACTTCTTTGTATCAAAATCAGTGTGACACCTTTTTCTTTGTCAACAAAAACCCAAACAGACAAACAAGCATGGAACAAAGACATTTGTTTTGAGATTGTTTGCCACGGTGTTTCCACATGATCAGCTTTCAGTGCAATAAATGTGCCATTTTGACCAATGTGATTATATTTATCTCCAGTATTCTTTCTTTAGGCAGCTTGTGCCTTCTTGAGTAGGGATTTGTTATATTTCTCCAACTGTGCTGTGCCGTCCGTACCTAACCCACTCATCCTGGGAATTGTTGTTTTTTGATGTGGGTCATCAATGGTAACATTACTGTACTATCTTTTTCTCTGTCTGCAACATTTTTTTTCTAATTCTGAATATTTAATAGTATTTGCACCAATACTTTAAATTGTATTTTCATTGCAAACATACTGACCTACTTCTGCAACCCCACTGCAAGGAGCCTGTTGCCACAATTTTCAAAGCAGTAATCATGTTCGTTACAGGAAAAGAGAGCAAAGAATGGCAACCTTAAAGACTAACAAATATATAATCAACTTGCTAGTCTTAAAAAAATATTGCTTCATTTTTCTATACAAAGACCAGCTAAGCTACCGCCTTTCCCTGACCTGCTAGGAATATTTACAAGTCTCTTTTCAAATTCTGTTTTTAGCTGTATGCTTCCCATTTAAAATATACATGTGTATTTTATTGGAAGATTTTGTTACTGAATAAATTAATGTGCAAATGGGAAAAAATGAAGAGAACGGGGTGTTGCAGGACATAAAATCAGTGAACAGACAAGCCAGGGCTTCCTGCTTCACTGTGCCTCTAACTTTTTAAAGAAAAGTTGTGAATAGCAGTGAGATTCAAAGGCGGTGGGGAGGCACCCTTCCCCCCCCCAATCTCAGATTCCTTTTTTTCTAGACCAATTCATGACCTCACCTTTGGATTAACCAGCTATATATGACACATCTTTTATTATTAATACAGCCCCTTCAAAGAGCTCTTAAAGGTCATTACTGGCCTTTGGAAGAGCCCTCCAGATGCACTTGTTCTTTTTGGCCTCTTCTTAGGTTTTTATGGGGCATTGAATTGAGATGGTTTAAGCTACTGTTGTTTAAGTAATTATTTAAGTTGTTGTTATTGTTACTTGGGTGCATTTGCTTGACTTATTGATAGTTCCTTTTGTGTTTAATTTCATTCTATTATCTTGTTTAGATGAACCTTTAGAAGAGTGTTTTCCTCTTAGATGCAAAATACAGGTTGCAGAAATAAAATAATGTAATACGAAATAAAGGCACTCTTCTGTCAGCTGCTTAGGTGATTTCAAAAAAATGACTTCCCCCTTCTTATTATACTCCTTGCTCCCATAGTTCATTTCAGATATTCTTAGCATGGGCCTCTGGAAAATGCTGGAGACCATGTTATATAATCTCTGAGAAGAAAGCAAAAATCGAGAAGCAAAGGTGGGTGATGTCGGGGCTGGCAGGAGCAGTGGGCCCAAGGCATTGTACCTGTTTAATAGATATCTGAATGTGGCTCAAAGTTTTGCATGATTTCCTGGGACCTTAGCAAGGTTAGGACACCGACACCGAACCACTGCAACTAGTATTCAGTACTAATATAACACTGACAGTAAGTGTGGCGCTTTCCAGTGGTACGGAAAAAAAAAGAAAGAAAGGATCCCTGCCCTGACGTGTTCTTAAATACGTCTCAATTTTGGCATGAAGGAAGACAAGTGGAAAGAAAGGCAAGTGTGTCGGGAAAATGGGACAGATCCGGGCAAGTGTGGTCCTGTGTGTAGAACCCATTACAGAGGCACGCTTGCCAGCGTGCCCACAGCTCCAGCCTGGTTCTTGCAAATGTCTTAGCCCCCAGGTGAACCTTAAAAGAGGAAGGCATGTAAGTGAATTGCCACAGCTCCGTATATTTTGCTTCTCTAGAAGGACAGCTTGGGGCAGGGGCCATTTGGAGTCAGGGACCAGAGGCATGTCAAGGGTTAAGCAACCCCCCCCCCCAATGGGAGCCTCATTCTGGAGTGATAGAAAAAGAGTCTGAGCCTGCTTAGGGGGCACCTCCTTCCTTCACCACTTTCTCCGGGTCCTTTTTCAAGCGTAGGCTCCCCATCCAAGTGAGAACTTCAATACAGTATTCCAGCACTCCTGCTCACAATGGGACTCCTCACCTGAGAAAGGACCTCTGCATTTTCAGGCTTGGCCGTGATTGCCTGACAAAAAAGATGATGCAGGAGGCACAGCTGGGCACCTTCTTCGAAGTGCGTGTTCAAATCCCGGATTCTATAGCGCAAACGGGACTGTTGGTTTTCCTGACATGGGAAAAAAGCTGCCAAGCATGTATTTAGCCCCGAAGGGTCAAAGAAGCCATGATTTGTATTTGCTTAGCCGTGTTTCTTGGCTCCATTTATATCCTGTCTTTTCTTGATTAAGCACAAAGCAGTGGACATGGCTCTGCCCCCCTTTTTATCCTCGCAACAACTTTATGAGGGAGGCCCAGCTGAGACGAAGATAATTCAGTGAGTTTTGTGGCCAAGGGGAGACCTGAACCCAGGTCTAAGTCCTAGTTCAGTACTTTAGATGTGCAAGACCCACCATGAGGACATCCCAACCGGCCACATTCTCGCTGATCACTACTACCACCACCACCACCACTGGCATTCCCCAAGCAGCTGTTTGCTCAAAAGCTGCACCGTAAAGGGACAGAAAGGGGGGGAATCATGGAAGGAACACCAAGGAGGAGACTTGCAGGCAATCCCTGAATAGTTCAGCACATGAGAGCTACTCCAACTCTTCTTTATCTTGAGAATAAAGCAGTGAAAAAATATTGCAGGCATATTTTTGGGGTGGTGGTGATTATTTATTTATTTATTTAGAATGTTGTGTTATAATTTGTATTCAAATATTACTTTCCCTTTGTTATTTGTTATTTATTTTGTTGTTGCTTTCCTTAATTTATAGTTTTTCCACCAGTCATCTTTGATAGAGTGTTAATTTTAGTATTTTGATGTTTTAAATTCAGCTATTCTGTAGTTTTTTGACGAGATTTTCTTCTATAAAATATGCTGTTTTATGAATACAGTGATAATCAGATTATTATTTTTTTTTTCAAAAAATACAGATGATAAAAACTGGGTATCTTTTAATCTATTTAAAGTAGTTTGAAACTTTACCTGTTTCTGTGGAATAAAATAGAGTAGAAAGTGGGTTCAAGAAGGCGTGTTTTTTCTCTCTCTGCAATTCTCTGATTATAATGGTGATAATAACAATGTTAATTGTCAAAAGAAATATAACTAAACTTTTCAAACAGGACTGGCCAAAACTTTATATAGAAATAGTGGATGAACAGTGTCTAAACATATATTTTAAACTGGCGTTCTCAGCTTCAGGGCAATATTTTTTAAAGGGTGTAGCTACTTCTGTAAATCAACAACTACTCTTACATGTCTTTGTAAGATAGTATCTATGGAGATGATTGCTAATTCTTACCAAGCATATTTTTAATAAAGATTATTGTTGCTTGTGTCTCTAGATCATGGGTGGAGGACTTTAAAGAGGAGCATTAGGGCTGCAATTCTGTACATGCTTACCAGGGAGTAAGTCTAATTTAAGTCATGAGATTGACTTACCAGTAGAAATGCCCAGGGCTATACTATAAGGCGGCAACTCCAGTTCCCAGGAAATAAATCCCCTTGAACGCAGTGCTGCTTACTCCCAACATGCCTGGGTTGTACAATAGCAGCAGTGGAGTAGATCTATATGTTTTATTTTCTGTGAATCATTTATTATTATTATTATTATTATTATTATTATTATTATTATTATTATTATTATTATTATTATTATTATTATTATTATTATTATTATTATTATTATTATTATTATTATTATTATTATTATTATTATTATTATTATTATTATTGCTGCTGCTGCTGCTGCTGCTATCATCACCATTGTTATTGTTATTATTCCAGAAATTATTTAAGCTTGTGATTATTGTTGCCCAATTAATAGCATCTATTTATAGATAACTTCTCAGAAGTGTTCAAAGCAAACCCACATGTATTATCACACTAATTTTTCCAACAATCTCTGCCAGTTTGGGCCTTCCAGGTGTGCTGGAATGATCTGGGGTTCTGAAAGCTATAGTCCAATATATTTAGAAGGCACCAGAAGTGAAGGGGACGTGGTGGCGCTGCGGGTTAAACCACAGAAGCCTCTGTGCTGCAAGGTCAGGAGACCAGCAGTTGTAAGATCAAATCCACACAACGGAGTGAGCTCCCATCGCTTGTCCCAGCTCCTGCCAACCCAGTAGTTTGAAAGCATGCAAATGCAAGTAGATCAATAGGGACCACCATGGTGGGAAGGTAATGGCGTTCTGTGTCTAGTCGCACTGGCCACGTGACCACAGAAACTGTCTATGAACAAATGCTGGCTCTGCGGCTTGGAAATGGGGATGAGCACCGTGCCCTGCAGTTGGACACGACTGGACTTAATGTCAAGGGGAACCTTTACCTTTACCGAGAATTGGAAAGCCTACTTTGAAATCCTGGATGGTCAAACACGTATTTATTCCCATTTTACTGAGGGGTAGATTGAGACTGAGGGACAGCGCCTTGTCTAAAGCTATTCAGGGAGTTTGTTACCAACTTGACATTTTAAACTGGGAGCTTTCTGACTCAAGGATCATGCTTTTGGACACTGCCTTACAATCCATGTATATGAGGGAGGGCACTCTGATATAATAGTGGTAGGCAGAAAACTTTTTAAACACATAAATAATGATTTGAACTATTATTCATGGCAATTTCTTTAACACTTTAACACTACAGTTTCCTATGCGGAACTAATCTTTGGAAGAAAATTAAAGAAAAAGCATACTCTTGCTTTCAGTGTCATACGAGAGGATCGCGGGAATTTTACAATCACAAAGAGGCAAAAAGCTGACAGAATGATTTCTGCTTAGTCAGAGCCAAAAAGATACATGAATGATTTTCGCACATGAGAAGGAATATGAGCGCACACACATTTTCTCAGATTTGGACTATCTTCATAAAGAATAAGATCCTAGGGACGAAGAAGGCATAGAAGCATCCAAGGCAAGCACAAGACATTTTGCTGCCTGAGGCAGAGCAGTCAGTGCTGTGTTCCAGCCATCAAAATAAAACAACACTAGCCTATATGAGCCAAATTATTTTGTCTTATCAAGGAGAAATTCTCTCACATACCTTTCCCCATATCTAGCCATTAAAAAAAAAACCACAATAAGTTAAATAAACAACATTTTGCGGCGCCTTTCTTATAATTTGCTCCTTGTGGTGGATGCTTCCTTCATTCTGCCCGGTGGTAGAGCTGCCCCTGAATCATCCCCACTCCCATCAGACATCCAAACTGACTGATTGGGGAGGGTCTAGAAAAGTCATATCAGCTGTCACTTCAGTTCAAAAGGGGCATGGACGGTGCACTGTCCTGCTTTTGGACCAAGTTAGCTTATATCTTCTGTAGAAATCATCTGTCGATCGATCTATAGATCGATCAATCTGTCTGTCTCCATTCTATGGTACTTTTAATGGCACAGTCTCCCTGCAAGGTGGGGACATATATTCAGGGAGACCCTTAGTCTCCAGCCCATTTCGTCAATACGAATACGCCTATTCTATTTTCCCCTGTCAAACTGCTTTTGCATAAACATGTCTCTGTCAGGTTGGGGTGGCTCTGGACCCTATTCCAATAGGGGACGTGAGGCAGGAAATTCTTAGTGGAGAGGTGAGTGGAAGCTTGTATGGTTAGATTGTGTAGAAAGGGGGACAGAACCATCCTCAGGCGGTAGATGCTGGCACAGCATTTAAGGACAAAAAGTCAACAATTTAATATATTATGAGAGTTTCGCCATTACTGAAGGGAGGAGGGGGGGTTGTGTCGTTATTGAGAGTCTGCCATTCTTTCACTTTTCTGCTTCAGGCATCAGAATCTCTTGGGCTGTTTTTCTCTCTCTGTGTGTGTGTGTGTGTGTTGTTTGTGGATTGGGGCTTTTCACCAGAGACATAAGTGAGGACTTTAGAGGCAAGAGCTGTGTGAAAAACAATCTATCTGGGGAGAAGAGTGTCTGGTGTAGCTGGCTGGGATATGTGTGCGCACGCTATATTGGGCTGAGAGAGGGATCTCCCGTCAGCCGCCTCTCATGTCCTGAAATTCCAGTTTCAAGGGGTAGAACTTTGAACAAAGACTCGATTGACGAGGTGCCCGACGGTGCCATGGCAACGCCGGCTCTGTCTTGCATGGGCAGAGTGTGCCAAGAAGGTGCCATGGTGACGCTCAAGAGGCGCGCGGAAACCTGTGAAATCCCCGCAGCTGAGGAGGAGGAGGAGGGCAATTGTCTGCCCTGGGCACTCTCCTTAAAGAAGCCACATCCCCTTCCCCACCCCATGCCCTTGGGTAGGGATGGCTTGGCAGAGGTTTCCTCTCCTAAGCCGTCTCTATGCAGCTGTTCTTTGGGGAGAGGCAAGCTCAATGGGGTGCCCCCCTCAGTTGGCACAGGCTGTGTGCTGTGCCATTGTTATGTTCTATACCAGCCTGCTGAATAGGAGGTGGCATCTGTTTTCTTCCAACGATGGGAACTTCATCTCCAAAGCCCTGGCATCAGATTAGGGGGTGATTGGGTCTGGGGGGGGGAGAGCACTTTATTGTCCGAAGGGGGCATTACGTTTCTATCACTAATGCAGCTCACACAGAGAAGGCAGAGACTCCGTGCCAACAGCCATGACCCAGTCTGCCCCTGGCTGGCAGCTTTGCCAGTCTCCCTGTGCCACCCCCTTCCCTTCTACCCATGCCAATATCCCTCCCGCCCCACCCTGCACCCCCCCCAATCCCCTTTCTGGATATGCTTTCCGTAAGGAAGAGCAAGCACTAGCAGGCAGCAAAGCAGACTGAACAAGAAAACGGGATCTTCAGATTTGAAACTGGTGAAAAAGAAAGCGCTTTTGGTGGGGCAGTGGAAGGAAGACTCCTGGGTTCTTTCCTCCATTTTGGAAAAGGAGTGGGCTCTGAGTGGGTTGAAGCTGTGGGACAAGGAATGGGGTAGTTGGCCCTCTGTTGGAAAAGCTTGTCCTTCCTTGATTTCTTTCCGCATTATTAAGACCTAACAAGGAGAGGAGTTCTAAACATTTAAGCAAACAAAGGCAACCAACACAGCCTTTCTCTACTGAGAGAACAGAGGATTATTAACAATATATCAGACTGTGCTACTGTATGCTATCACATAGCATAGCATAGTAAGCATAACACATCCAAGAACGAGGCAGATGGGTCATGTTCCATGGGAGACCATGGTATTGGGTCTGCAAGGCAACATTTTCATGGCTAGGAGCTGTTTTCATGGAACAAAATCTATATAATGGCTTTTGCTCTGTGGTCACGATCAAAGAAGAGATTCTGTTCCCCCAAAATTTAGAGAAACAGCCCCTTTACCCCTGAATGTTGGTCTGCATGAAGAGTTTTGCTTTTCTAAAAACAGTGGAGCATCTTCGGTGAAAAAGCAAAACAAGACCAAACATTCTTCCCATCAAAACAAAATAGGACAAAAATGAATGTTTAACAAGTTCTCCAAAAGCCAAGATTTTTCAGTGTCCTCCTACAGCTATTTCTGAACAGAAGCTGATCTGCATAGACTCTAACCCAGAGATCCCAAAGAGAGAGGTTTCCAAAGATAAGATACTAATTGAGAAAATATTAACATATTCATTATTAACAAGCTTTAAAAAGATTCCAGTTCGATTATGTTTATTCCAAAGGGGAGACATTTTTAGCCAGTTTGCCTTAAAGTGATATTTAAATTTATGTTGTATTACTGCACCCAGAACCTTCTAGAATAAAGATGAACAATCCTGCCCATGATTTTACTCTGTTTAATCTTTACAGATTAAGTCTCCCTTGGCAAGTTTCCAATTTACTTCATAAATTAACAGACAATATTGGGGAGGGGTAGTTTTAGTCAATCTTTTCATTCAAATCTACGGAACAGAGACTATTCCTGAAAGTCGTCTGGCATCGACTTTTATTACTGTACCCAAAAGAGAAAATGCTGAAGTTTGTAGTAAGGACCAAATTTCAAGCTTTATGGGCTGAGGGTTATGCCTAGGATTTCCTTTAATATAATACTTAGCAGACTTTACAAGAACCATGAAGAAAAGGCAGAAGATTGATAAAGTCAATAAAGTGAGTAATGACCATGGTCTAAAAGAGAATGTTAAAAAAAAACACACACACACAAGTTCATCAATAAAAATCAAGCAATCTCAAAGATTAAACATCTAAAATGTGGGGTGTGTTATCAAGTATAGGTACCTTAGAATGTAGCTAAATGTAGAATTCTGGGCAGCGATGGCCCAAAGCAGCTGCGTTAAGATAAAGAATGGAATATGCAAGGGAAAAATGGCTTTGAGAACATGCATTGGACAGAGCTATTTTTGGTTCTACAATATGGCACAGAACTGTACGTTTTAACACTGGGTACTATAAAAAAAAGATAGAAACATTTGACATGATGATTTCCCTCAGAATGCTAAGAATGGCTTAGATTGAGAGAGCAACCAGTCATGAATTACTAAAGTGAATGAATAAAGACCGAAAAAATCATAAAACTCATAACAACTAGAATACTTTGGTCACATAATGAGAAATGAATAGTACATATTGTTACAATAAAATAAATGGGCTAAGAAATGCAGGAAGGAAAATAAACTGTTGGATCAAGAATCTTGAGGATCAGTTAAGATGCAACACAATATTGTTGTTTAAAGGTGCTGTATGTAAAGTTAGCATAGCCAGCGTACCATGAAGATTCCCAGTCTCTATTACCCCAAGTCCCATGCTACTCAGTTGCTCATTAGGAATCACAGTAAGATTTCCTTTATAATCTAGAACTAAAAGAGACCAGAGAGCATTTACTCTGGCCTGTTCTAGTACTCTGCCTTCAGCCTTTTTAGAGAGGAGATACTCTCGTATCCCTTAGGACCGATCGCCTTTGCCCTTGTCAATCTGGTATGGTGGAAACTGTGGAACAAGTGCTCTTGTACATTTTTGAAAGATTCACGCAATCTACTTATTTCTCCAATTTTAAAACATTATCCAGGTAGACCTGATACATTTTACCTCTCTTTCCTTCTCTCTGATTCCTCAAGTAAAATTACAGCTAAAGTTGTAAAATTCTCTGCGGTGGCTCGTACAATAAGAATACAGATGATTAAATCACCGCAGTAACTAGATTAGGAACTCACACTTAATCATAATCTAAATTTCAGTCTGTTTTGTGTTGACTGTAAATAGTACTGTAGTGTATATGATGTTTTAAACTGTACAGTATTTCAGTTTTGTACACCTACCCTAGCTGACCTGTGGTCACAATTAGGGATGAGCACAAATAAGAAAAAATGGTGATCCATTTTGATTTGTGATTCATCAACATCGATGAATCATTATTTATGAATTTATGATTTTCCCCCTGATGAATTGATAAATCATTTATACAAGCCTGCAATTTTGGTCAAGCTTGAGTTTTGGATGTCCTAGTTATACACCCAAAAGGAGGCCTCCCCAGGAAAGTCCCTCTCGAGGGGGCATTTTATAGCCCAACAAATTGATTAATCAAAAACCACTAAAAATTCATTGACTTGTATTCATTGGGGGCACTGATTTGTACAAATATGAACCAACAAATCAGCGAGTTTTGAATGAATTTGGTGATTTGTTTTTTAATTTGTGCCAATCTCTAGTCATAATAATAATAAAGTAATTGAAGAAGAAGAAGAAGAAGAATTTGTTAAAGTATTAGGCTGTAGAAACCCAATAAATTCACTGGGCTGCTTTGTACCAGTTATGCTCCCTCAATCTGATCTGCCTTATAGGGTTGTGAAAGAAAATGCAGAGACGTGTATATATTGCCTAGTGCTTGTTGAAGAAAGGTGTGGTGTAAATGTAAGTAGTAGAAAATTAATTACATTAATAATAAATGTCTGAAAAATAATAGTGGGGAAATTAGGCTCCGTTAGCTGATGTAAGAGGGAAAATTTCACCATTCTCACAGTGGGGTTCTTTAAAACGGCAATGACATCATAGCATCCCCAGTGTCATCTTCTCCCCATAACCATTGATTATCTTGTGTTGTCTGTCCTGCCTGTTCTTTGATAGTAAACCCACACAGAAAAACCTCATGGTTAAAGGTGGGAATATTACCGCCCATCAGTGATTTTTCTAAAAGGCTACACTCCTGCACAGAGGTGGGAATTTACATACTAACTATGATTTTAAAAGACATAGCACTTCTCATTCCATTTATTGATATATACAAAAAGCAAAGGCTGGTTGCTGACAAGAACAAAAGCAAACCAAAATCCACTTGGGTGTAAAACCTTTGCTAGGACCCTCAAAAATATGATTAATACATTTTATCTGTGTTTTTATTCTTAAGAAACAGCTTGCTTGCAAAATATTAAACAGCTCAATTGTTCCTGCAATATTTTAATCCTGAGCCACAAGGTACCTGTGAATGGACTAAACCACTTCAGACTGTAGGTGGTGTGTGTGTTTCACTAATTGAATTCCTTTTCATACAAAAATGTCCCTGCTTGTGGAAAACTGGTGAAGGAAAGACAAGAATCATTCTTCCTTCTTGACACCTAGTCTTCTATATGCAAGAAGATACAGTACATACGGTGACTGTCGGTTTTGGCATTAAAACCTACCTACAGCTCAATAGAACTGCGATGGGCACTCACATGGCCCCACAATATGCAAACATATTCATGGCTGACCTAGAACATCACTTTCTTAACTGCTGCACCCAAAAACCATTTTTCTATTTGAGGTGCATTGATGGCAGTTTTGTGAGAGTCACTGTTCCCCTCCCTCTCCCCCCACAGTCTGGTGTGGTCCAAACAGATGTTTACCACTTCACCTGCCACTTGTGAGAGTGAGGGGAGATGTGATGGGAGGGCTTCGAGTTTCTGTTTCCAGCTATCTTAACAAGTAAGAGGTCGCTGAATGAACACACAAATCGTCTGTGTCTAATTTGAAGATCAGTTCACAGGTCAGGGCAAATGAAGCTACCCAAGTTCCTTGTATTTGGTCACTGGAAGGATTTTCCCCAGGGTGGCTCTGCTCAAGTATGGGAAGGGGGAAGGAGAAAACCCAAAAAGTGTCTGGGGGGTGGGGAGGGAAGGAGACACACAGGTAAGATTTGCCTGCCTGCCTGTGTGTCTAGAGAGCCGGCTTTTGAGTCGCAGCTCTGAGAACCTCCCTACGGTGGGTGGAGATTTCTGGCCCCTGTAGCCCAAAAAGGAACTTTTCCAAGTTGTGCCTCTTTGCATGTGTGTGTATGAAGAAATTAAGTCACCACCACCACCACCGTCACTCTACTATAATATACAAGATTAGGTCTCTACCCTTCTCTTTATGTTCACAGGAAAAACACTTCAAAAGAGAATGACGTTGCCCTTAGGAGCCCTGAGAGAGCAGCCTCCTTTTCTTCTGCTCTGTGCTTGATATCCTTGCTCTGTTGCAGAATCAAATTCAGAAAACTGAAAACGTTGCCTGCCTGTCGACCCCCCCACTCACCCACCCACCCGCCTGCCCACCCAAGGCTTCAGCTAAGAAAGGCTCTTTCCCTCTAAGCACTAGAGTTGTTGTTTTCTAAGGAGCGTAACTTACACCTGAACATCTGCAAACGTTTTCAGCTGTTTCAGACAGCTGCTTACTTCAGTAATATTTACAAGTGACAGACTGCTAAATTAACATAGCCGCATGTGGGCAGTGCCAGTCTTTACATTTAGGATGGCTGTTAGTTTAAAGAGACGGGCAGGATCGATCGTTACCTGCAGCACAAAAGAGGTCGTGTCAAGCTGACCCACTATTGTTCATTCCTGAGCTATCTCTTGACCTCCATAGCAAGCAATGGCACACCTCTCCATCCCTGTGCCTTGAAAAGCACCACCTCTTGATTTGGCCAGCTCAGATGGCTGTTAACAGCCCAGAAGGAGGAGGTGGCCAGGTCACTTTCCGTGCTTAGTGGGTAAAGTTATTCTTGCGCTTGGGTATGTCCTCCAATGTCTTCAACTAAGTCCCTGTTATTTTCCAGATTGTTGGTCGACTGTGACTGTTGGAGTCTTTGCAGGCTGGAATTGTCCTAAAGAGTGTAGAGAACTTAGGCTTTTGTACTGTGTCTATAAGAATGTGAATAATATATCTTTCATCATGTAACTTCAAATAGAAAAAGCAGGAATTGTAGAACTGTGGAGCAGGAAGAGATCCCAAGGGTCATAAGGTCTACCTTCCTACCAAAATGGGAAATTCACACCTAAAACATCCCTGGGAGGTGGCCATCTAAGCTCTGCTTAAACGCCTCCAATGAAGGAGAGTTTCTGAGGGGGCCCATTTCATTGTCAAACTGTTCTTTCTATCCAGACGCTTTTCCTAATGCTTAATTCCAATCTTCTGCCTTGTAATTTGAATCTGTTTGTTTGCTTCCTCCCCTCTGGAGCGGCAGAAAATAAGCTTGCCCCATCCTCCATGTCAGCGATGGCGAACCTATGGCATGCATGCCACAGCTGGCACGCGGAGCCCTTTCTGCCAGCATGCAAGCCATAAGTTGCCGGATCACTACTCTCCCCTCCCGCCGCAGCCAAACCAGAGCAGGCGGCTGCAACCGCGGTGCTGGTGCCCGGACAGGTCGTGGGTCAGGATCCGGAGCAGCTGGTGCTGGTGGCGGATCCGGAGTGGGTCTCGTGGCACCTCCGTGCCCAGTATTCCCCCTTCTACCACCACTTCTGGTTCTGCCATCCCCTGTTTGTTTTTGTTTTCTCCCAGTTTGGGCACGTGAGCCCAAAAAGGTTCGCCGCTACTGCTCTAAATATCTTCAGATATTTAGAGATGACTATCTTTATCACCTTTCAGCCTTCTCTTTCCCAAGCTAAGCACATCCAGATACCTCAACCATGCTTCACTGGGCTCTAGTCATTTCCCCTTCAGACACATTCTGAGTTGATTCAATAACCTTGAACTGTAACATCCGGAAGTTGACACAGCAAGTAGGCACATCTGCTTTTGTCAGTTAAGCTCTGACAACTGCAGAACGGAGTGGTACAATTACTTCCTAGGATCCTTCCAATTTCTGTTGATGCAGCCTTGTATTTCATTCACTCTTTACTGCCGCATCACACGGTTGAGTCATGTTTCACTTGTGGTCCCTAGATCCTTTTCATATGTACTACTGCCAAAGCATCAGTCACCCATCCTATATTATGCATCAGCTTCTTAAGACCTAAATGTAGAACTTTTCATTTCCCCCCCCCCTCTTGAAATTATTTTTGTTTCTTTTGGCCCAGTTCTCCAATCTGTTAAGGTCATCTTGCATTCCAGTTCTATTAGCCAACATTCCAGGTCTGGCATCATTTGCAGATTTGATGAGCATCCCCTTCCACACTCTCATCCAAGTAACTTATAAAGACATTGAACAACATCAGGGCAGAACCCTGTGATATTCCATTCATCGCTTTTCCTCAAGAGGACAAGAAACCATGGATAAGCAGTCTTTGGATACGGCCCATCAACCAGCTACAAATGCACTCAATAGCAGCGGTACCCAGCTCACAAGAATATCTTGACAGACCTTGTTGAAGGACTTGATGATATAGGACAAGATGTACTACACCTATAGCATTCTCCTTACCTATTGAAAATAGCTGTACAGTATTGAAAAAGAGAGATAAGATTAGTCTAGCATGATTTTGATTAAAGGAACCTATGACATGTCCTAGTAATAAGTGCATTCTTTTTTAAATGTTTCCTGAGCTACTGTTTAATTATCTCTTCTAGAACTTTGTGGAATCAAGGACAAGCTAATTGTTTAACAGTTGTCTGGATCCTCTTTTCCCCCCTTTTTGAAGAGGGGTGACAAATTTCCTGCCTCCAGTTCTCAGGGAACTCACTTGTTCTCCCAAGTTGCCTACACAACAAATCCCAAAATCCATATTGGTTAACACCTTTATTAGGCCAGGCAAAAAGTCACAAAAATCAGTGCAGGAGATAGGATCTCTTGCAGAGATTTTTGTGCCCTTTTGGCTGGCTTTAACAAAGTTGTCACAATAAGATGGGCACTCAAATAAGGTGAAGATAAGGAAAATTCAGTTACTCAGTAAAACAGTTTATTCAGCTGAGAAACTGAGTGGATCAGGAATTTAAACATGGGAGATCAGGGGACATTTGAATGTTTTTAGTCTGTCTTTCTATACAGTATGAAAATACTATAATTTCAAAGTAGTATTTTATCTATTTGCAAATAGATATTCTTTCCTCATTGGGCATGTCAGTAATTAAAGTGGAATACTGTTGTGTCTGCTTTACATAATACAGCAATAAACTGTTCTGCAGACAAAGATTTGTTCACACCTGCTTTTCGCAACTGACTTGTTGCAGAGGAAAGATTTTGAAAGGGGTGAGTACTGTACTTTCTGTTGTAATTTTTTGGAACTTTTAATGTTCCCTTTAATAGGTTTGGTTGGGAGGGACCTTCCTGGGCTGGGGTGACTATCTATCTATCCAGCACTAACCAATCATCCCTTCCCTGCCTCTGAATTCAAAGAGAGCCCAACTACTCTGCTCTGTATCTTTTCCCCTCTCTTTTTGTCAGCAGTCTGGAGTCTGCTAAGGCCTGTTGCTGACAGCAGTCAGTCATGTTTTTATGTTTGCTGTTTGATCTGTTCACAACTGTAAGTAAAGAAATGCTTTTTATTCTTTCTACTACCAATGTCTCAGAGCCTGTAAGTGCCAACTGGTGAGAAAAGGGGGTGGACTACTCTGGGGAATTATTCTGCTCTGAAAATCCCTGCACTTCTACTGTGCGGCTAAATGAATTTTAAAAAAGTTCAAAATTCTGCAAAACTTTCTCCATCTGCTTTTAGTAGCTTTTAATTTAGTTGTGTTAATGCTGTTATTTGCTTAATTGTGTTTTGATGTGTGTGTGTATCTGTACATTTTTTTAGTTAACCTTGTAGACAACTATCTTGAGTCCTAGTCTGGGAAGTTAGGTGGTAAGTTGTCAATCAAATCAAATTTAATCAGACAGATAGATAAATTGCTGAAATTACTCTTCACTTATTTTCAGAGTATGGAAATGTTAATTTCTATGCTCTGAAGTTCTCCAGCCCGCGTGGCCTCTGAGAGTTCTGGGAGTTGTAGTTCAAAAAGCGTAATATCTCCAGGTCCTAGTTGTTTTTGCACTGAATCGTGATTGCATCCTATTCTGCATTTTTTATTCATGCTGTTGACCATTTCAGGGTTTGGGGTAGATTTACCCTATAGGTGGTTGCTTCATTCTGGTGCAGCTGGCTCCAGTTGCTACCTGTTCTTTGTTTGCTCCCAAAGAGGACCTGTACCGATTTACAGTCATGGTGCCACCTATTCTGGAGTCAACTGCTCTGGGAATGCACACAAAGGTTTTTTCCTGCCTGTCATGCTATGTTGTTTTTTTGAAATGAAAAGAGTGCATGGGAGGGGATTAGGGGAAATTTACAATTGTGCAAAACCAGCATGTGTGCAATGTTAACTGTGATGCAGATTTGTCAAGAAAGCCCAAATCCTGCAGAGTAACATGGGATGAGAAGTCTCCTTATCTGGGACATCTTTTGTGCCATGGAGTAGAGACATGTCACCACACCAAAGCTCATAGAGTCAGCTCCTTAGTTTGCATTGTGGCATGGAAGCCCACTGTACACGAAAAGCCAGAGTATTCATGAGTATTCAGAGTAACCAAACCAGAGCATACAGATGTTTTTATTTGAACTCTACATTGCAACTGATGAACCATCTCAGCAATGGTCAGGATTGCAATGCAGTGCATGGGAGGGAGGCATCGGCCCTTCCCTTATGTATGCCTCCTCTTATTGCCAGCGGCTGTTTGCCAGAGGAGCTGATGCTCAACTTAAGTTTGGTACTGATCCAAACAATTGTGCATGGCAGGTATGGAAGCACAGCACTCGTGTACCTTCACATGATCCCCTAGATCTGGAGTTAGGGAGGTCACTGTCTTCTTTACTGTTTCCACATCAGCAAAGACCAGTCCCAGATTAACCATTAAGCAAAATGAGCATGTGCTTAGGGTGCCAATAAGGCAACGGGGCACCACAGAGGTTTTTTTTTTTTCTGTGCCGGATTTACCATGGACCACAGTGAAAATGGTATATCCTCCTTAACAAATCACATCCACCCACCTCTCACCCTCATTTCTCTTCCTTCCTCCCTCAGGAGCCCCAAGAAAATCACCTCCCCACCTAAAGTAACTGAGTAGGAACCAGTATATAGATTACAAAGACTCGCCAAGTGAGAAAATTCATATTTTGAGTGAAATGATCAATCATCCTTGCTTGGTGGGATTTGTTTTTGTTTTGTTTTGTTGCATGTGTGTATTTTGTTTTAACTTCTGTATTTGGGGAGGTTGGGTGGTGGATAAGGATAAAAAGAGCTGCTGGTCTTTTAGGCCTATTTCCTCTGAACTCGACGACGTGCAAGCCAAAGAAATAGCAGCCTTCCTCACAGGGTGATTGCCAGAATGAAGGAAAGGACTGGAGTCACACTTCACCTTAGAAAAACAAATGGCAGTCATGACATATTTCTGGGGGCTTCAGATGCATCTCACAGACACAGCAGAAGGAAAATAGAAGTCGTGAGAGGGATGTGCAGCTTTTTCTATTTGTTTCTCTCCGCCTGTGTGTTTGTGTGTGCCTGTTTGCCCATAAAGGCTATGCGATATTCTGAAGAAACTGAGTCCTGCACACTAATGTTTGCTGTTTGAGGGATGCTAATGTAGGTTCGCTCTCAGTTTTATTTACCTTCTCTTGTGAGGAGAAAGTAGGGGCCATGAGAGCCAAGTGTGCTGTGAGTGTTAAGCTCACCGGAGGAAAGGTGGGTTATAAGTGGCTTTGTTGTTGTTTAGTTGTTAAGTTGTGTCCGACTCTTCATGTCCCCAGGACCAGAGCATGCCAGGCCCGCCTGTCTTCCACTGCCTCCCAGAGTTTGGTCAAATACATGTTGGTAGTTTCGATAGCACTGTCCAACCATCTTGTTCTCTGTCATCCCCTTCTCCTCTTGCCTTTACACTTTCCCAAAATCAGGGTCTTTTCCAGGGAGTCTTCTCTTCTCATGAGATGGCCAAAATATTGGAGCCTCAACCTCAGGATCTGTCCTTCCAGTGAGCACTCAGAGTTGATTTCCTTCAGAATGGATAGGTTTGTTCTCTTTGCAGTCCAGGGGAATAAAAGTGGCTATAAGCTATAAGTGGCTTTAGACAAGCTAATATCATTCAATATATTTCAGTCTTCCCCTTCCACTTGCAAGATTAGTATAAGTGTCCCACTTTACAGGGCTGTTGTAATGATCACAGAGATGATATGCATGAATCACTTTGAATACATAAAATGACCTGTGCAGATTCTACATATTATTATAACCTGAACCCACATCTCCTGGAAGAAAGGTCAGTCAATATCAACCACCGCTTATGTGCCTAATGGGGTTGGTAATACTAAGGTCCACTTCCTTCTGTCTATGTTTCCCTTGTTCTGAGGCCTTGTTCTATGCACAGCCCTGCCCATAGCACGCAATAGGTATTTCCATTAGAGCAGGGCTTTTTCAGCAGCGATGGCCGTGCTACGAATCATGTCGTCATGGAGCCACCAGGCAGAAACGTAGGGTTTATTATTGGGGGTTTTTTTTCACATTGCTGGAAAGGGATCGTTTTGCTTTACTGTTCTTCTTTTAATGAGGAGCCCCTGTTATCTTACGATTCTGTTTTGTTGCTGTTTGTCTTTCAGATTATTGGCCTATAGCTGAACGTTTATTAATTGAATTGTTTCTTGTAAACTACTTTAATCTTCACGCACTGGGACAGGATGTTTCATTTCCCTAGAGTCGCATTTTGTTGAAGACCTAGACTTACAGCATAGGTATTCTATGATGCTGTTCTTCTCCATCATTGTAAACTGTGCCCCAAATTTCACTCACTTGCCATCTATATTTTCCCATATAAAGAAAACATGGTTAGAACAAAGATGTCCCAGCCAAGGTAAGATGCATGACTGTCTTCTGTGCCATCAAGTTGTGTCATATTTCTGTTTAATTTTTGTAATAAATTTTGGGCATATTTTGGTTGTTGGCAACCTTCCTGACAAGCCAGCAAATGATGTAAGGGAGTCACAAGGCTGCCCGATTCACCTAATTGGCTGCAGCAGCTGAGGGAAAGGTGCACAGTTTCAGCAGATGAAACAAGTGGTGTAAACAGAAGACATGTAACTAATGTTATTATTGGCACTCTGAAGTATGACAAGCCTTGTGAAATATTTCTTGTAATACGTGAAACTCTACAAAAAGTTAACAATTCCACTATTATGTTCCCAAAGGCTTTCACAGCCAGGATCTGATAGTTGTTGTTGGTTTTTTGGGCTTTTTGGCCATGTTCTGAAGGTTGTTCTTCCTAACATTTCGCCAGTCTCTGTGGCAGCATCTTCAGAGGACAAGAGTCAGAACTCTGTCTGTACTCTGGTGCAGTTTGTTTGGATAGTTGAGTATTTATAGCTGTGGGATCAGCTTTTGTCCTTTTCAGGAGATGGGTGATTGCGGGGATCAGCATATTTTTTGTTGTGGATGTATTGTTGTGATAAAGGGGAGAGATGATCTGTCACTGTGATTGATGGGTGTCGTTATCTGGTCTTTTGTGTGCAGTGATCACCGGTCCTTGTGGCTGTGTAGAGTTTGTTGACCTTTTGCAGGCTATATTTTTCAGTGCTGGGAGCCAGGCTTTGTTGAGTATTCAACTTTCTTCTTTTTTCTTGAAGCTCTGCTGGTGTTTGTGGATTTCAATGGCTTCCCATCTCCTGAAAAGGACAAAAGGTCCTCCCACAGCTATAAATACTCAACTATCCAAACAAACTGCACCAGAGTACAGACAGAGTCCTGACTCCTGTCCTCTGAAGATGCCGGCCACAGAGACTGGCGAAACATTAGGAAGAACAACCTTCGGAACACAGCCAAAGAGCCTGAAAAACCCACAACAACCATCAATTCCACTATTGTTATGCTCTTCAATTATTCTATGAAACTACTCTGGCCAGGTGGTGTGAAAAGGGGAAACACCCTCCTCTTTGTTATAGACTCTCCTCGATACATGACTAAGGCAGCCAAGAGACTTAAACATCTTTATCAGAAAATGATTCATGTCACATGCCTTGCACATGGATTACAGAGTAGCCAGAGTGATTCGAAGCAAAAGTGATTTGAAGCAACTATCCTGAAGTAGATCAGATAATTTCAAATGGGGAAAATGTTCATTAAAGCGCCACTGTGAGTATAAAAATTTAAAGAAATTGTTCCTACTTTGGTTCTCCCTCCCCAACCTGTTGCGACGCACTGAGGGACTTGGCTGGATGCAGCTATGTATTATTCCACAAGTTATGATTCCTTGCAGCAGAAAGTTAAAGAATGTGACTGTTGTGATTCTTCTGCCATCAAGATTGTGCAAGATTCCTTTTCTGAAACCTTAGTGGGAAATTTGGCATACACTGTAAAACATCTAACTTCAGCAGATTATCAAGAGCAGTCACTGGCCTTAGAACTGTAGGAATGGAATTTAGTGATGGACTGGAAATTGTGAGAACAACTGAGGATAATTTAAACTGAACAAAGGGAAAAGTGGCTGAAAAAATTAGTGATAAACTGCTAAGCGTGCTGCAATCTAATCTGAGTTATTAAACATTTTGCATAATAGGGAACATTCTAAATGGGCGTGAAGCAAAATTTTGATGACTTTAAGCAAGAATTTTTTCCAGATGAGTTGGCTTTTTTCAAATTTGTTTCTATAACGTATTATGATGTCAGACAGTTTCTCCAGATACAAGAACATACTGGCAGACAACAGGAATTCTGAGTTTGATAACCTCAAGATGCATGTGATCATTCAGTGCTATTCTGCTGCTGACAAAAACTAACCAAGAGATGATCATTTGACTCAAAATATTCTTTTGATTCCTTCAGTACTAGCACTTCTGGACTGGAGGTGAAGAAGAATAAACCCTTTTTAAATGTGTGTGTACAAACACAGATTAGAGTGGTCGCGATGACCAGATAGGCGGGGTATAAATAGAATAAATAAATAAACAATTTTTTTAAAGATTGGGTGCTAATTTCAGAAAAAATCTAAAATCATATTTTTTGTTTAATTTGATTTAAATTTTGGCTCAATTTAATATTTTAATGATTTCATACTTAGATACTGTACTCTTTCAATATATATGAAACAACAGAATAATATGGTGATAAGGATGATGGAGGGAGGGAAGGGTATTTCTGGGACTGTCAGCCTTGCGTAGCAAAGGTACCATGATTATAATAATGGCAAAATTGCTGCTCTTGCTCAAGGAACATCATATCTTGGGCCAGCTGGGAGCAGGGCATACCATTCGGCAAAGTGAGGCAGCTGGTCTTAGGTCTGAGTACTGTGAGAAAGTAGCACAGGTGTAATGGTTTAGTAGTTCATCCTGGTATGTTTATCACTGGAGGAGGGAGCATTTCAATTTTCTACCTCTTGAGCATTAAAATTCCCCAGCTCTTATCATTTTTAGGAAGAAAATTGCACACTTGTCATCCTGTCATGATAAATCCAGGCATCTTTCTCATCATTTGTTCTCAATGATGTTGGAGAGTGTATGGGAAACATGCAGTGTTCTTCCTTTCCTGTTGTGTGTGTGAGGGGAGGGGGATCAGCTTATACATCAGTCCTGTAAATGCCAGCAAAAATCAAGAAGTCCATGGCAATGATAAGCCCTTGGAGCTAAAACTTGACTTGCATTGCTCTGAAACTTGGAAAAAGACACAGAGAGAAACAAGAAAGAGAAATATGCAGTGGCATAGCACTTTCTTTCTTTCTTTCTTTCTTTCTTTCTTTCTTTCTTTCTGTCTGTCTGTCTGTCTGTCTGTCTGTCTGTCTTCCTATCTAAAGTAGCAAAGCCTATTCTCTTACATTGTGTGTGTGTGTGTGTGTGCGTGTGCATGTGTGCGCGCGCACGTGTGTGTGTTGCAGAGGTGCAACACTCAAATCCTCAGCAGCTCCCCTTTCCCTCCCTTTCAGTGGGGCTGTCAGGGCCCAGTTGCTCCCCCCGCACCACCACTCAGTTACAACAAAACACTGCTCACCTGACTTCTCTCATTCACTCAACTTGCTCTTTTATAACATACAGTAGTATTAAACTTTCTGTTTGTATGTGATATAGCGGCTTTGGCTATCTCAGAAAGGAATTTGAAAGCAATAAATAAATAAATAAATAAATAAATAAATAAATAAATAAATAAATAAATAAATAAATAAATACCCTTCCATTCCCTGACATCACCCCCACCCCCACCCGCCTCTACCTACCTACCTACTACTCTGGCACAGCCGGTCCCTTCCTGCCCTTGCAAATAACCGTCTGCAGCCGTCAGAAGCCAGACAAATCTGCCTGTAGAAGGGCTGCCAAGGCAACCTCAGTTCCAAGATCGGCCCTCCCCTTGTCCTTCCCTGCCCCTGCCAATGCCAGCCCCTCTCCTCCCTTGGCAGAGCATCACATCAAAACTCTTCTTCTTCTTCTTCTTCTTCTTTGCTGGATACATGGAAAATCAACTTTCAGTGGCTCCCTAATCCTTCTCCCCCACTCTCTGCCTTCCTGGTGCCCCTTTCCCTGAAGCTGCTGAGCTCCTTCTCAGTGGCTGCCAGCCAGAGACTACAGCTGCCCCTCTCCCTCCCATCCCCAGTCTAGGGCTGCTTCCTAAGTGGTTGTTTGTCCTGAAGCCATCCCATCTGCTCACTCACAGAAGCTGCTTGCCAGTTGCTGCTTCTGCTGCTGTAGCGGCCACGGCAGCAGCAGCAGCCATTCCCCTGGCTCTTGCAGGGCAGGGCCTGGCCCAGCCCAGCCCACCCTTGTGGTCCCCTTTCTGCTGGCCACTGCAGGGCCCTTGGCTTCTGCTGGTGTTTCTTCAGCCCAGATTCATTCTTTCAGCTGGGCCTCACGTCAAGGTGGTGGTTGCTCGCTCTTTGGGTTTTGCACGGCACACCCACAGTCCAAGATTCACATCCTCCCCTCTAGAGTCTTCCATTTGCAAAGGGATTTGGGGGTCTTGGGAAAGACCATTGCCTGGCCAAAAGCTTATAGAGAGGGTCTAGGAGACCGTTTAATTACGGTGCCGCCATCGAAGGTACCGTCCGAAGAGAGGCAAGTCTCTCTTACACACCCTCTTGTCCAGAAGATCCAAGCTCAGACGACCCCGTGTATTCTTAAAACCTGAACTGGATGAGCAGGGGTATGTCCGATGGCAGGACCACCAGAGAAAGGGGACTTCACCCTTTCTGACTCCCTCTTTCTTACTAAGGGATCTTCCCCTTCAAGCAGCCAGTAGCAGGGGTGGGGTGGGGTGGGTGGCGGGTGGGAGTATAATAGGATGCTTCTCTTTCCCCTCAGTAGAATAATAGGGCAGTTCAGTCATAAATGGAGCTGTGGGGGAGGAGGGAAATGTTGCTTACTCCCCCCCCCCACTAGTTTTTGCCCCAGGCACCAGAATGTCTTAGCCCTCATTTTGTCTACCAGAAATATAAAGGATGAATGAGGAAACCACCCAGAGCTTGGAAAAAGTTAGTTTTGATTTTCTTTCTTTTTCTTTTTTTTGCTCTACAACTCCCAGAGAAACCAGAAACCAACACCATGGATCCTGGGAGTTGTAGTCCAAAAACACCACTTCTTTTCTATTTCTACAACTAAGCCAGGGATCCCGGCAGGAAAGATTCCCCCATCCTCCCTCTTGCCCCCTCTATGCCCCATACTTTGAGATGGATGTCTTCCATGTCTTTCAACATGGTGAAGTCATTTTCCTTCCTTAACCTCACTGAACAAAAGGTTCTTGAGAAAAGGAAGCTATTTTGGTCTCCCCGAGGTTTATTTATAGGCCCTTTCAGTGACTGAAAGGGAAAGTGATTCATTCCCCCCCCACTGCATATTTGTTGAGCGAACTGCCTTCTCTTTTCGCCCGCCACCCCCTCCCATCTGACCACATCCCCCCCCTCCTCTGGCCTTTACGCTTGGTCGATAATAACATGGTTTCTAACCTCAGTGCTGTGTGATCATCACAGCACCTCTTTGCCTCATTATCGTGGAGTGGGTCCCATTTGAGATTTAGTCCTTGCCAGCTGCCAGCTTGTTAATAAATTACAAGGCCAAACCCTCCTCTGAGCCACATGCATTAGGGCAGATGTGGGAGAAGAGTCTCTCTCTCCTCTGTCTCACAAACACACACAAACACACAGAGGGGAGAGAGAGAGAGAGAGAGAGAGAGAGAGAGAGAGAGAGTTTGCTTGTGCGCTGAGGGCACAAGAAGAGCCTCATAAGGCAGAGGGCAGGTCTCTATAAGAGCTTACAATCTAACATTCAGCATGGGAAATAGCAAAAGAAGATGGGGTAGACAAAAAAAGAAACATGGGGTACAAATCCCTCAGGAATGCCTTGTGTATATTTAAAAAATGGCAATGGAGGAGTCATTCAACTTTTCTACCTCAAACCCATCTTATTTTTTTGTGCTCAGTGCTCGGTTTTCCATGTTCCAGTGGTTCCAATTTCTGTTTTGCCTTTCATCCCACGATTCCTTTCCTCTCCTTCCACTGAGAACAGCATTTTTGTTTGTTTGTTTCGAAACCTTCACAGAGAAAGACCTGGGTTCTGTCATATAGAATTGGTCCCTGATTCTTGTTGTTGTAAGAAAACGTCACTATGGAGGCTGTAAGCCGAAGCCTATCATGTGGGATGTTTTCCCTGGTAAACCATCATCTACTCCAAACTGCCTTGCCTTTGTAGGGTGAAAAATAGCTGCATAGATTTTAAACAGAATCCAGCTGACGTTCTGCTTTCGTTGAGCATCAATTATAGTTTGGCTTCCTCTATGTGCAGCTTTCCCTTTTATATAAAAATATCCCTGAAGATCTTAAAATATTAGTGATCAGACTATGTGAAATGTTGTGTAGTGTGTGTGCGATCATGTTAGTAGAGTTTATGTTATGAAAAAGGCCAGGACTGTATCTTGCACCAGATCCTATTGGTCTTCAAGTCCCATTAGGCTGACCTGGCAGAACCCTTGGTGAGGTACAATGGGCACTGTAGTCCAGCAACATCTGGGTTGCACTGTTCCTGAAGGATCAGGTTCTCAGCTTGGGTGTACTTTTGGACCCAGCTTTCTCTACGGAGGTGCAAATATCTGTGGCCAAGAGTGCTTTTCATCAACTTTGGTTGATTGCCCAGCTGCACCCCTACCTGGAGAAGACATGCCTTACAACAGCAGTTCACACACTGATAATCTCTAAATTAGACTACTGTAATACTGTCTACATAGGACTGCCCTTGAAGTTAGTTTGGAAATTTCAGCAGGTCCAAAATGTGGTGAGCAGACAGAACAGATGCCAATAGATATTAACACATATCATCAGTCTTGGCACACCTTAGTTGGCTCCCTGTTAGTTTCCATGCCCGAATCAAGGTGTGCTGCTGGTGATGGTCAAGACTTATAAAGCCCTTAATGGTTTAGGACCTCAATAGTTTTAGGACCACAAAACAGCTCCCCATCCCATGTGCTCCTCATAGCATAACGCTAACAATAGTCACACTGAAGGGGGCCAGAGTCCACACAAGGAACCATGCTTTTTTGGTTATGTCCTCTTCCATTTGGAATAAAAACCCCAACAGAGGCTTGTCAGGTACCTTTTATTAATTACCTGAGATGCTCAAATCTGTTTTAATTGGTTTAATTTTATTAAAAGTTAGGTTTTAGCTTGTGAAGGCAAGAGGAGAAGGGGACGACAGAGGACGAGATGATTAGACAGTGTCACCGAAGCTACCAACATGAATTTGACCCCAACTCCAGGAGGCAGTGGAAGACAGGAGGGCCTGGTGATTAAACAACAACAACAAAGGTTTTAGCTAGGGACAGGGTTTTATTTATTTTATGTATTTATTGTTGGTGTTGTATTCATATGGTACAGTGGTTAAACCGCAAGTACTGCAGTCAACACTCTACTCATGACCTGAGTTTGATCTCAACAGGCTCAGGTAGCCAACTCAAGGTTAACTCAGCCTTCCATCTTTCCGAGGTTGGTAAATTGAGTAACTAGCTTACTGGAGGGGGGGGGGACAATGTGTAGCCTGCATAATTAAGTTGTAAATCGCCCAGAGAGTGCTTTAAGCATTACGTAGCAGTGTATAAGCAGCACACTTGGCTTTTACTTTGCTTTAATTTTTTTAAATGTAAACTATCCAGTGAATATGTGCACTTCGGGGTTGTATATACAAACTCAACAAATAAATAAATAAATAAATAAATAAATAAATAAATAAATAAATAAATAAATAAATAAATAAATAAATAAATAAATAAATAAATAAATAAATAAATGTGTCTTCCGTTATTATTACTTTAAATCTTTGCCTTTGAAGTCATCCAGCTTGGCAGCCATCTCTACAACTTATGAAAATACATTAGTTTGTGCCAATGCCAGCACTTGGGATTTGGCCATGTTACATACAGCACTGATGTTACCTGTCTGTCATGGGTTTGGAGGGAAAGTTCCATCCTATGGGGAGTGGAAGGCGGGACATCAGGAGGAGGGGCTGTACTGTATAAATATGTGAAGCGTGTGTGGAGAGTTTATGAGACACTGAGAGACGCTGGGTTGTGACGAAGCAGCAGCTGGGAAGAAGAAGCTGTTGTGGGAGTCTGTGTGTCAGACAGGGTACTTCTGTGTGTCAGAGTACCAACCTGATAGGTTCAGGTGTCTGTTGGTTAGCCAGAACTGATAGGTTCAGGGTCTGTGCTTTAAGTTAAGGGTTCTGTGTGAACCAAACTGTATGCTTGCATGAGTGAGAATAAGCCACGTTACTTTATCCTATTCACCTGATTGTTTTATTTTCCTGTGTGTGTATTTAAATAAACCTTATTCTTTTTATTGTTTAAAAATCCATCCCTGGTCTGTGTGACTTTTTATAGGGAATGGTTGGTGGCAGCTTAGTGTAACTGTGTGGCAGATCCCAGTAGGTCTGGGTTTGTCACATTGATTGGTGTCCAGCGTGTGGGATACGACTGGTCCAGTTGTCCAGCGGTCCAGCAAAGCCTTGGCAAGTGTGCCCAGAGCAAGGGGGGTCTAGTCAGGGACAGTCTGAGGCGCGTAGGTAATCTTCTAGGTGTACCTCACGGGGAGGTGCGCTAGTAGAAGAACGTGCCAACTGGGGAGACTTAGATTAAGGTGCTCTGAGGCAGCCTAGTTTTGGCGGGAAAAAGCTGAGGCAAAACTGCGTAGTAACAGTGATCTAGCCTGCCAGCTGAGAGGCCCAGCAGAGGGGGGTAGGCTCTGACTCGATACTGTTGCAAGTCTAGTGCTGAAGAACAGCAGCAATCTCTAGGGAGAGCTGGTTCTGAGGCAAGAGGAAAAAAGTGGTCGTTTTATTTTGAGGCTTGACTTTTAAAGCAGCCTGTTCTGAGGGGGGATTATGCCCTTGACTCGAAGCCAGATGGCCGAAATGAGTGAAGTGAAAGACCCCCAGATTGACCAAGGTTCTGAGGATGAATTTGGCTCAGTGCAAGGTGACAGCACAGGAGAGCAGAACCCAGAACTTAGAAAATTGCTCATAGCCCAACAGCATGAACTGAGGATGAGGCAATTTGAAGTGGAGGAAAAGGAAAGGGAAAGAGAAGAAAGATTAGAGAGAGAAAGAAGGGAGGAAAGGGAGAAACAAAGGCAATTTGAATTGGCATTGGAGAGAGAGAAAATGGCGTTTGAATTAAGAAAACTGGAACTGATGAACCAGAACAATAATAACAATAGGGATTCTGAGGGAGGCCAATTGTCTAAAGCTGACCTGAAGAAATTCCCTGTGTACCACAAGGGAGATTGTCCTGAGGTGTTCTTTTCCCTAGTGGAAAGAGCGTTTGTGGATTTCTCAGTGAGGGAAACTGAGAAGATGACCATCATGCGATCTTTAATCAGTGGTAGCCTGGCTGAGGTTTATGCCGAGATGCCTGAGGAACTGATGAAAGATTTTGCAGAGTTTAAAAAACTGGTGTTTGCCAGACATGGGATAAATGCAGAGCAGCTGAGACAAAGATTCAGGTCCCTCACCAAGAAGCCAGAGCAGACTTTTACCCAAGTGGGGGCCCAATTGGTGAGGCTGCTTGAGAAATGGCTATCGCAGGAGGGGACAGAGAACTTTCAACAGCTTAAAGATTTGATAGCACTGGAACAGTTCTATTCAGTCCTGCAGGGGGAATTGAAATTCCAGGTGAGGGAAAGGAAACCGAAATCTGTGGCAGCAGCCGCAGAGATCGCAGATTTTATTTCCCAAATAAGAAAGCCCTTGGGTGAGGGGAAATCTGTAGGTAAACCCAAAGAAACCTACAGCAAGTACTCTCAGGGACCAGGGAAAAGCCAGCAAGGGGGAGGGGCCCATGGTGAAGGGAAGCCCTCAGACATGAAACTAAGACCTCAGATTTTGGAGGGAAAACCAAAACAAGATGAGAGAGAATCAAAATACACCAGAAAATGTTATTTCTGTCAGGGAAAGGGTCATCTAATCTCAGAGTGTGAGAAATTAAAGCAGCTAAAAGGAATGGTGCCTCAGAATGCTAGTGGAACCAAGCCAAAAGCTGTGTTCTGTGTCCAGAAAGAGCAAGGCTCAGTGTCACTGAGGGAGCCTGTTGCCATGGCTACTCAGTCTGGAACAGCTACCGCTGCTGATCAGGCTGAGGAAAATGGTCCTCTTGTGGAGGTAAAGCGCTGCTTGCTGGTAAAAACAGATTCTCAGTTGTTTGAGACAGCAGGGGTGGACGTAGGAATACTTGACCGTCAGTATAGGGGGCTGCGGGACACTTGTTCCCAGGTAACCCTGTGCCATCCAGATATTATTCCCAGGGAGTTTATAATCCCAAATGAGAGCATAAAGGTGGCAGGGATTGAGGGGCAGGTAATCTCTCTGCCAGTAGCAGAGGTACCTGTCAACTTTCAAGGCTGGAGGGGAGATTGGCGGCTAGGGATTTCATCGACTCTGCCAGCAGCCGTGCTCGTGGGAAATGACCTGGCTGAACATGTGAAACGGGTGCTAGTGATTACACGCTCACAAGCCACCACAGGGACAGTTCAGGGGGGTAATGATGAGCCAGAGGCGGAAACAGAGGGGAGTTCAGAAGCTGTGGTGGAAACCTTAACCACAGACAGCAGATTTGGACAGGAGCAAAAGGCAGACGCCACTCTCCAAAAGTGTTTTGAACAGGTGACTGACGCCCAGCTAACACCTGAAACCCCAGTGAGATTTCTGGAGGAAAAAGGGATTTTATATAGAGAAACCCTGAGGAATATCTCAAAAGGGGGAGATGGGATCAGAAGTCAGCTGGTGGTACCTGAAAAGTATCGCCCCATGATCTTACAAAGGGGTCACTCTGACATGTTTGCTGCACACTTAGGGGTGAAAGGGCCCCTTGATTGGATCAAACAAAATTGGGAGCAGATCACCCAGGATGACCCACTAGACGTTGTGACATACATAGACACCTTGATGAATGACCTAAGGAGAAATCTAGAGCTGGCAGCAGAAAACCTGCAAGCTCAGAAGGTCAGACAGAAAACATGGTATGACCACAAAGCTAGAGAGAGGCACTTTAACCCAGGGGAGGAAGTGCTTTGGCTTAGGCCCTGCAGAGAGAATAAACTGCAGCTCAAATGGGCAGGACCATATAGGGTCATTTCCAAGATGTCAGACCTGAACTACCTAATAGAGCAGGAGGAGAACCAGGCAAGGAGGGTGGTTCATGTGAATGCCCTAAAACCCTACTACAGAGGGGAACAGAGGGTTTTATTCGCGATAAAAGCAGCTGAGAGTGAGGAAGCTGAATTACCCTTCTGGGAGGGTAGAGGGGAAGTAAAATACAACCCAGAGGAGGTAAAGATCAGTCCTGCACTCACCCAAGACCAGCAGCAAGAACTAAAAATGCTGCTTAGTAAATATCAACAGGTGTTTTCCAACAAGCCGGGGATAGTGAAGGGAGTGATGCATCGGATCCACACAGGGGATGCACCCCCGCAGGCAGTATCCCCATACCGAGTAACGGGACCCTATAGGGACAAGGTGCGGAAGGAGCTGGACGAGATGCTGAGGGAGAACATAATCGTCCCCTCTTCTAGTCCTTGGTCCTCTCCGATAGTCCTTGTGGACAAGCCTGATGGGAGCATTAGGTTTTGTGTCGATTACAGGAAGTTAAACCATGTAACCACTCCTGATGCCTACCCAATGCCCAGGCTAGACAACCTGATTGAAACCATAGGGGGTTGTCGGTTCATCTCATCATTGGACCTGGTAAAGGGATATTGGCAATTAAGAATTGATCCCAGGGATCAAGAAAAGACTGCCTTTTGCAGCCCTTTTGGTCTCTATGAGTTTCGAGTCCTGAGCTTTGGTCTCAGAAATGCACCAGCCACATTCCAAAGGCTGATGGACCAGACCCTGGCAGGGCTCAGTGACTTTACAGTGGCCTACATTGACGACATAGGGATCTTCAGTAATACCTGGGAAGATCACCTGATACACCTGGAGTTAGTGCTGCAGAGGTTAAGTGCAGCAGGGCTAACAGTAAAGGCCAGCAAGTGTCAGCTGGGTAGCCCAGAAATAAAATACTTGGGACACATGGTAGGGGGAGGAATGATAAAACCCCTGGAGGCCAAAATAGAAGCAGTTCGTGATTGGCCTAGACCCAACACCAAGAAAAAAGTCAAATCATTTCTTGGGTTGGTGGGCTACTACAGAAAGTTCATCCCGAGGTTTAGCGAGATTGCGGCTCCGCTGACCGATCTGACGAGGAAGAAGGCTGATGACCGCATCCCGTGGACCAGCGACTGTGAGGCGGCGTTCCAGAGGTTGAAGGAGGCGTTAATCAACTATCCTGTCCTGCGTGCTCCAGACTTCGACCGGGAGTTCATCATCTACACCGATGCGTCTAACAGCGGCGTAGGAGCAGTTCTGTGCCAGGAGGATGAGAATGGTGACCAGCATCCAGTGTCCTACCTGAGTAGGAAACTTCAAAAAGGTGAGAGACATTTGGCAACCGTGGAGAAGGAGTGTTTGGCCATAGTCTACGCGATCCAGAAGGCCAAGCCTTACATCTGGGGAAGACATTTTATTCTGTGTACTGACCATTCACCATTGCAATGGTTAAAGACAATGAAAACCCACAATAGCAAACTTATGAGGTGGGCTTTAAACCTACAGGACTATGACTTTGAAGTGAAGGTGGTCAGAGGGTCAGTGAACTGTGTTGCTGACGCCTTATCAAGAAGACCTGAAGAATGAAGACGGCGAAAGAACATGGACTATGTGTATATAATGATGACAAAAAGTAAAATGTACCTGTGTGACAAACCCAGACCTACTGGGATCTATCACACAGTTACTAAGCTGCCACCAACCATTCCCTATAATAAGTCACACAGACCAGGGATGGATTTTTAAACAACAAAAGAATAAGGTTTATTTTAAATACAAACAGGGTAAATAAAACAATCAGGTGAATAAAATAAAGTAACGTGGCTTATTCTCACACACACAAGCATACAGTTTGGTTCACCTAGAACCTTTAACTTAAAGCACAGACCCTGAACCCATCAGTTCTGGCTAACCAACAGACCCCTGAACCTTTCAGGCTGGTACTCTGACACACAGTAGTACCCTGTCAGACACCCAGACTCCCACAACAGCTTCTTCTCCCCAGCTGCTGCTTCGTCCCAACCCAGTGTCTCACAGTCTGTCTCAGCATCTCCCTTCACCACACAGGCATCACATATTTATACAGTACAGCCCCTCCTCCTGATGTCCCGCCTTCCACTCCCCATAGGATGGAACTTTCCCTCCAAACCCATGACAGACAGGTAACATCAGTGCTGTTATGTAACACCTCCCCTCTTTATAAGTTGTTTTGTAGGGGGAAAGCTAAGGTGCTTTTTCCCAAAAAACAACCTGTATAAAACACACAACAACAATTATACATACCATATAATACTTACTTATCCTTACACTCTAAGTTAAACCATAGCAATTATGCATTTAAACATTTACCATATACAATACATCCATTTACCTTTATTCATACAAACCAATTTAAAACCAGGTACATTTTAACTTTTTGTTTTCATTATATACATATAGTCCATGTTCTTTCGCCGTCTTCAGTCTTCAGGTCTTCTTGATAAGGCGTCAGCAACACAGTTCACTGACCCTCTGACCACCTTCACTTCAAAGTCATAGTCCTGTAAGTTCAAAGCCCACCTCATAAGTTTGCTATTGTGGGTTTTCATTGTCTTTAACCATTGCAATGGTGAATGGTCAGTACACAGAATAAAATGTCTTCCCCAGATGTAAGGCTTGGCCTTCTGGATCGCGTAGACTATGGCCAAACACTCCTTCTCCACGGTTGCCAAATGTCTCTCACCTTTTTGAAGTTTCCTACTCAGGTAGGACACTGGATGTTGGTCACCATTCTCATCCTCCTGGCACAGAACTGCTCCTACCCCGCTGTTAGACGCATCGGTGTAGATGATGAACTCCCGGTCGAAGTCTGGAGCCCGCAACACAGGATAGTTGATTAACGCCTCCTTCAACCTCTGGAACGCCGCCTCACAGTCGCTGGTCCACGGGATGCGGTCATCAGCCTTCTTCCTCGTCAGATCGGTCAGCGGAGCCGCAATCTCGCTAAACCTCGGGATGAACTTTCTGTAGTAGCCCACCAACCCAAGAAATGATTTGACCTTTTTCTTGGTGTTGGGTCTAGGCCAATCACGAACAGCTTCTATTTTGGCCTCCAGGGGTTTTATCATTCCTCCCCCTACCATGTGACCCAAGTATTTTATTTCTGGGCTACCCAGCTGACACTTGCTGGCCTTTACTGTTAGCCCTGCTGCACTTAACCTCTGCAGCACTAACTCCAGGTGTATCAGGTGATCTTCCCAGGTATTACTGAAGATCCCTATGTCGTCAATGTAGGCCACTGTAAAGTCACTGAGCCCTGCCAAGGTCTGGTCCATCAGCCTTTGGAATGTGGCTGGTGCATTTCTGAGACCAAAGCTCAGGACTCGAAACTCATAGAGACCAAAAGGGCTGCAAAAGGCAGTCTTTTCTTGATCCCTGGGATCAATTCTTAATTGCCAATATCCCTTTACCAGGTCCAATGATGAGATGAACCGACAACCCCCTATGGTTTCAATCAGGTTGTCTAGCCTGGGCATTGGGTAGGCATCAGGAGTGGTTACACGGTTTAATTTCCTGTAATCGACACAAAACCTAATGCTCCCATCAGGCTTGTCCACAAGGACTATCGGAGAGGACCAAGGACTAGAAGAGGGGACGATTATGTTCTCCCTCAGCATTTCGTCCAGCTCCTTCCGCACCTTGTCCCTATAGGGTCCCGTTACTCGGTATGGGGATACTGCCTGCGGGGGTGCATCCCCTGTGTGGATCCGATGCATCACTCCCTTCACTATCCCCGGCTTGTTGGAAAACACCTGTTGATATTTACTAAGCAGCATTTTTAGTTCTTGCTGCTGGTCTTGGGTGAGTGCAGGACTGATCTTTACCTCCTCTGGGTTGTATTTTACTTCCCCTCTACCCTCCCAGAAGGGTAATTCCGCTTCCTCACTCTCAGCTGCCTTTATCGCGAATAAAACCCTCTGTTCCCCTCTGTAGTAGGGTTTTAGGGCATTCACATGAACCACCCTCCTTGCTTGGTTCTCCTCCTGCTCTATTAGGTAGTTCAGGTCTGACATCTTGGAAATGACCCTATATGGTCCTGCCCATTTGAGCTGCAGTTTATTCTCTCTGCAGGGCCTAAGCCAGAGCACTTCCTCCCCTGGGTCAAAGTGCCTCTCTCTAGCTTTGCGGTCATACCATGTTTTCTGTTTGACCTTCTGCGCTTGCAGGTTTTCTGCTGCCAGCTCTAGATTTCGCTTTAGGTCATTCATCAAGGTGTCTATGTATGTCACAACGTCTTGTGGGTCATCCTGGGTGACCTGCTCCCAATTTTGTTTGATCAAATCAAGGGGCCCTTTCACCCCTAAGTGTGCAGCAAACATGTCAGAGTGACCCCTTTGTAAGATCATGGGGCGATACTTTTCAGGTACCACCAGCTGACTTCTGATCCCATCTCCCCCTTTTGAGATATTCCTTAGGGTTTCTCTATACAAAATCCCCTTTTCCTCCAGAAATCTCACTGGGGTTTCAGGTGTTAGCTGGGCGTCAGTCACCTGTTCAAAACACTTTTGGAGAGTGGCGTCTGCCTTTTGCTCCTGTCCAAATCTGCTGTCTGTGGTTAAGGTTTCCACCACAGCTTCTGAACTTCCCCCACCTGCTTCCGTCTCTGGCTCATCATTACCCCCCTGAACTGTCCCTGTGGTGGCTTGTGAGCGTGTAATCACTAGCACCCGTTTCACATGTTCAGCCAGGTCATTTCCCACGAGCACAGCTGCTGGCAGAGTCGATGAAATCGCTATCCGCCAATCTCCCCTCCAGCCTTGAAAGTTGACAGGTACCTCTGCTACTGGCAGAGAGATTATCTGCCCCTCAATCCCTGCCACCTTCATGCTCTCATTTGGGATTATAAACTCCCTAGGAATAATATCTGGATGGCACAGGGTTACCTGGGAACAAGTGTCCCGCAGCCCCCTATACTGACGGTCAAGTATTCCTACGTCCACCCCGGCTGTCTCAAACAACTGAGAATCTGTTTTTACCAGCAAGCAGCGCTTTACCTCCCCAAGAGGACCATTTTCCTCAGCCTGATCAGCAGAGGTAGCTGTTCCAGACTGAGTAGTCATGGCAACAGGCTCCCTCTGTGACAATGAGCTTTGCTCTTTCTGGACACAGAACACAGCTTTTGGCTTGGTCCCACTAGCATTCTGAGGCACCATTCCTTTTAGCTGCTTTAATTTCTGACACTCTGAGATTAGATGACCCTTTCCCTGACAGAAATAACATTTTCTGGCGTATTTTGATTCTCTCTCATCTTGTTTTGGTTTTCCCTCCAAAATCTGAGGTCTTGGTTTCATGTCTGAGGGCTTCCCTTCACCATGGGCCCCTCCCCCTTGCTGGCTTTTCCCTGGTCCCTGAGAGTACTTGCTGTAGGTTTCTTTGGGTTTACCTACAGATTTCCCCTCACCCAAGGGCTTTCTTATTTGGGAGATAAAATCTGCGATCTCTGCGGCTGCTGCCACAGATTTCGGTTTCCTTTCCCTCACCTGGAATTTCAATTCCCCCTGCAGGACTGAATAGAACTGTTCCAGGGCTATCAAGTCTTTAAGCTGCTCATAGGTCTCTATTCCCTCCTGCGATAGCCATTTCTCAAGCAGCCTCACCAATTGGGCCCCCACTTGGGTAAAAGTCTGTTCTGGTTTTTTAGTGAGGGACCTGAATCTTTGTCTCAGCTGCTCTGCATTTATCCCATGTCTTGCAAACACCAGTTTTTTAAACTCTGCAAAATCTTTCATCAATTCCTCAGGCATCTCGGCATAAACCTCAGCCAGGCTACCACTGATTAAAGATCGCATGATGGTCATCTTCTCAGTTTCCCTCACTGAGAAGTCCACAAACGCTCTTTCCACTAAGGAAAAGAACACCTCAGGACAATCTCCCTTGTGGTACACAGGGAATTTCTTCAGGTCAGCCTTAGACAGTTGGCCTCCCTCAGAATCCCTATTATTATTATTGTTCTGGTTCATCAGTTCCAGTTTTCTTAATTCAAACGCCATCTTCTCTCTCTCCATTCTTTCTTCTCTCTCCATTCTCTCTCTCTCTCGCTCTAATTCAAATGCCATTTTCTCTCTCTCTAATCTTTCCTCCATTTCCCTCACCCTCAGTTCATGCTGTTGGGCTAGGATCAATTTTCTAAGTTCTGGGTTCTGCTCTCCTGTGCTGTCACCTTGCACTGAGCCAAATTCATCCTCAGAACCTTGGTCAATCTGGGGGTCTTTCACTTCACTCATGTCTGCTACTTGGCTTCGAGTCAAGGGCATACCCCCCCTCAGAACAGGCTGCTTTAAAAAGTCAAGCCTCAAAATAAAACGACCACTTTTTTTCCTTCTTGCCTCAGAACCAGCTCTCCCTAGAGATTGCTGCTGTTCTTCAGCACTAAATTTGCAACAGTATCGAGTCAGAGCCTACCCCCCTCTGCTGGGCCTCTCAGCTGGCAAGCTAGCTCACTGTTGCTACGCAGTTTTGCCTCAGCGTTTTCCCGCCAAAATCAGGCTGCCTCAGAGCACCTTAATCTAAGTCTCCCCAGTTGGCACGTTCTTCTACTAGTGCACCTCCCCGTGAGGTACACCTAGAAGATTACCTACGCGCCTCAGACTGTCCCTGACTAGACCCCCCTTGCTCTGGGCACACTTGCCAAGGCTTTGCTGGACCGCTGGACAACTGGACCAGTCGTATCCCACACGCTGGACACCAATCAATGTGACAAACCCAGACCTACTGGGATCTATCACACAGTTACTAAGCTGCCACCAACCATTCCCTATAATAAGTCACACAGACCAGGGATGGATTTTTAAACAACAAAAGAATAAGGTTTATTTTAAATACAAACAGGGTAAATAAAACAATCAGGTGAATAAAATAAAGTAACGTGGCTTATTCTCACACACACAAGCATACAGTTTGGTTCACCTAGAACCTTTAACTTAAAGCACAGACCCTGAACCCATCAGTTCTGGCTAACCAACAGACCCCTGAACCTTTCAGGCTGGTACTCTGACACACAGTAGTACCCTGTCAGACACCCAGACTCCCACAACAGCTTCTTCTCCCCAGCTGCTGCTTCGTCCCAACCCAGTGTCTCACAGTCTGTCTCAGCATCTCCCTTCACCACACAGGCATCACATATTTATACAGTACAGCCCCTCCTCCTGATGTCCCGCCTTCCACTCCCCATAGGATGGAACTTTCCCTCCAAACCCATGACAGACAGGTAACATCAGTGCTGTTATGTAACAACCTGGTTTTGAGTTTGGTTTGTATGAATAAAGGTAAATGGATGTATTGTATATGGTAAATGTTTAAATGCCTAATTGAAATGTTTAACTTAAAATGTAAGTATGAGTAAGTATAATATGGTATGTATAACTGTTGTTGTGTATTTTATACAGGTTGTTTTTTGGTGAAAAGCACGTTAGCTTTCCCCCTACAAAACAACTTATAAAGAGGGGAGGTGTTACATACAGCACTGATGTTACCTGTCTGTCATGGGTTTGGAGGGAAAGTTCCATCCTATGGGGAGTGGAAGGCGGGACATCAGGAGGAGGGGCTGTACTGTATAAATATGTGAAGCGTGTGTGGAGAGTTTATGAGACACTGAGAGACGCTGGGTTGTGACGAAGCAGCAGCTGGGAAGAAGAAGCTGTTGTGGGAGTCTGTGTGTCAGACAGGGTACTTCTGTGTGTCAGAGTACCAACCTGATAGGTTCAGGTGTCTGTTGGTTAGCCAGAACTGATAGGTTCAGGGTCTGTGCTTTAAGTTAAGGGTTCTGTGTGAACCAAACTGTATGCTTGCATGAGTGAGAATAAGCCACGTTACTTTATCCTATTCACCTGATTGTTTTATTTTCCTGTGTGTGTATTTAAATAAACCTTATTCTTTTTATTGTTTAAAAATCCATCCCTGGTCTGTGTGACTTTTTATAGGGAATGGTTGGTGGCAGCTTAGTGTAACTGTGTGGCAGATCCCAGTAGGTCTGGGTTTGTCACAGGCCACTCAGTCCTTTTGTGGAAAAATCAGTAGAGGGCAGCACAGGTACAGCAGTGGTACTGGCTGGGTGCCTGCCTGCCTGCCTGCCTGCCTTGAAATCCAATCACAGCCGCTGGCTGGAGGAGCTCTCTTGGCCCTGAAACAAGGACAGAATATTGTGGGGGGAAACCAAGGGCTGCCTGGGCCCCTCCTGCCACCACCACAGGGTTTATTAGAGGGCAGCAGGGTAGAAAACTGCCCTCTGGCAAGCCATGGGACAGCAGCAAGAGGGTCCCAGGCAGCCCCTGGTTGCCCCCCACAATATAAAAAAAGTTTATAAGCCCAGCCCAGTCCTAGTGCTTCTGTCACCACGCCCGCCTTGCCACAATCCTCCGGTGATGGATAGGTGGACATTTCTAGAAGTGATAAAAGGGTATTCGTTATGACCTCATTTATAGACAGTCAATATGACAGAGCTTAGAATTTTGTTACTTTTTAAAAGACTACAACTTGCAGAATTCACCAGATAATAAGTTCTTCTCAAAATCCAGGAGTCTTGACTCTTCAGTTCTCTTCCTTTTAATTCATTAGGAGTACAGTCTCCTCCTCCACCTGAGCCCGTACGAGTATGCATCGGGAGGACTTCTTACAAGTATAATCCAGTCTTGTTTCAGAGTTTTGTTCTTCTGAAACATGCACCAAATTTGTCCGAGAGAGAGAGAGAGAGAGAGAGAGAGAGAGAGAGAGAGAGAGTGTGTGTGTGTGTGTGTGTGTGTGTGTGTGTGTGTGTGTGTGTGTGTGTGTGTGTGTGTGTGTGTGTGTGTGTGTGTGTGTGTGTGTGTGTGTGTGTGTGTGTGTGTGTGTGTGTGTGTGTGTGTGTGTGTCGGACCCGATGATTCATAGGGTCCCTTCTAGCTCTAGAATTCTAAGATTATATCTGAGATTGCTATGGTTATAAATATGCTGTCATCTGTTCTCTGTCTTTGTGAGGTTCCATAAACATAAAGGTCCTTTCCCCTAAAAGAACAGAACTCTTCCCTTTTTGCCAGCTTAAAATGAGAAACAAAGATGGGCCTCTAGTGGATCAGCTGGGGTAAGAGTGCACTAATCATCATCATCATCATCATCATCATCATCCTTAGACTTGGGTGTGGAAAGCTTGCATCCAGAAATAAAAGCAGTCAGACTTGGCAGTTTCCCATTCTTGTTCTGTCATGTCAGGAGATAAGATCAGTTGCAGCTGGTGTACCCTTGGGCAACTGTGCCCACACGTGCCAAGGCAGAGCGGTAGAGGTAATCCACAAAAAAGAAAGTTGTTAAATTAGGGGCATGGCTACAGGGGCCTCTTGTATATGGAAGGTAAGGGTACAGGTCAGATTGTAGGAAGTATGGCCTTACTTGTAAAATAGAAAAACAATCAGATGAAAATTAGGTATAAAAGCACACCTTAATTCCTGGAGTGCTAAATATGGCATACATATCAAAACTCTAGTGCCTGAAACCAAAATCTGTCTGCATTTTTTTATTTAATATTCTAGAATGATAACCAGGTCCTGTTTGAGGCCTGGGGTGGCCATATGTTCTCCTTTAGGGAGGACAGTCCTCCATTTGAAAACCCAGCCTTTTTGAGTGAAGCACGTCCTCCTTTTTTGGTGATGTGTAAGGGGCTTTGATTGCTAAATGTGTCTAATGTGCCCTCTCTTACTTTAAGTAAAATGGTTTGGGATGCTGTCACTTTGAAAGAAAAGATGCAAACCGCACACACTGATACAGGAAGGATATGGCATGGCATGTCAGTTCTGTATGACCTTCAGATGTGAGGCTGGTTCCAGGAGCGGACATTCCTCTGAAATAACTGAGAGTTGTCTACCGAGATTTTTCAGCAAAACTGCAATGAGCTCTGTTAACTCTCTCTCTCTCTCTCTCTCTCTCTCTCTCTCTCTCTCTCTCTCTCTCAGCTACAGTCTGGGACTTATTAAATACAATGCTTTATTTATTTGATGTAGAGTACATCTGATTTTTCTCTCTATCCTGTGTCTCAAAAGTGATTACCTAGTCACCGTCTTGTGTGATATGGTGACCAGTACTGTAATGTCTTTCCAGTTAAATTATAGTAATAATTGTCTGTGATATTTGTGTATAGTACTTTAAATTATTGTTGCAATGTACTGTCGGATCAGAATCTATAGCAACTCTAATAGGGCTTTCAGGGTAAGTGAGATATTTAAGCAGTGGCTTTACCTCCAGTGAGCTTTCACAGCTGAGCAGGGATTCAAACCCAGGCCTCCTGAGCCAAGTCCATCGTTTTATACACTACACTACACTGGATGCTCCTAGTTTAAGTTATCATGAGCAAATCTGATGTAAAGATGTTTCCCTGTTTTTGCAAAGAATATCCTCCTGGGATTGCCTGTGTGCATCCATGCTTGAGAGCATGCCAGGTCTGGATTACTTAACCTCTAAACCACTTTTTATTCATTTCTATCAATGTCCTACAACAAGCACTGCAAATGAATGCTCCGCAGTGCTAGTATGACGGGCAGGGACCTATAAGCATTTCACAATGTACCCCGTTACAGTGAAGTAATTTGAGGATGTATGCATTTGCCCCCAATGATCATAACAAGCATTTATTTCATGCCACATCGCCCTCCATGCCCTGTGCTGACCACAAGGATTCCTTGCAACAAATGACCAACACATTGTGCTTTTATTACAGTGCAACTTGATTCTCGGACAAGATTGTTAGGGAAGGGGTGGGTGGGTTCAGAGTACAGTATGCTGCCTCTCAAAGTGACAGCTGTGGAGTGGGGTGGAGCTGCAGGGAGGCATAGGCTGAATTCATTCCGAAACAGTCCTGGGTTCGCACATGCATGTGTACACCCACCCACACTGTCCTCTCTGAAGAAAACATATGCGGTCACAGTAAAGAAAGTTATTCCTTTTCTTTGGTCTCTGTTAATCAGTTAGGAATGTCTTATGTGGTCTGTTTAAAAGGCTTTACTTCTATGCTACCTAGCTGCTTAGATTTTGCAACATTCATTTGAATTAACATAAAAGATTTACAAGGAGCCTCATGGCACAGTGGTCAAACTGCAGTACTGCAGTCAGGATTCTGCTCAGGATCTGAGTTCAATCGTGATGGGCTCAGCTGATTTTTTATGGATGAGTAGGGATTTAACTTTTTTCTTTATTCTCTCCTTATGTATTTTCTATTCTATTGTTGTATTCTGTTTATTACAATATGATTTATGTAATTGTGTGTGTTTTTTATATTATTTCACTGTTTTTACTATATTGGAAGCCGCCTAGAGTGGTCTTTTAGACCAGATGGGCGGGGTATAAATCAAATAAATAAATAAATAAATAAATAAATAAATAAATAAACAAACAAACAAACAAACAAACAAACAAACAAACAAACAAACAAACAAACAAACAAACAAACAAACAAACAAATTTACATGCAGAATACATCGTGCGAAAGGCAGGACTGGATGAATCCCAAACCGGAATTAAGATTGCCGGAAGAAATATCAACAACCTCAGATATGCAAATGATACCACTCTGATGACAGAAAGTGAGGAGGGATTAAAGAACCTCTTAATGAGGGTGAAAGAGGAAAGCGCCAAAAATGGTCTGAAGCTCAACATCAAAAAAACCAAGATCATGGCCACTGGTCCCATCACCTCCTGGCAAATAGAAAGGGAAGATATGGAGGCAGTGACAGATTTTACTTTCTTGGGCTACATGATCACTGCATATGGCGACAGCAGCCACGAAATTAAAAGATGCCTGCTTCTTGGGAGGAAAGTGATGACAAACTTATACAGCATCTTAAAAAGCAGAAATATCACCTTGCCAACAAAGGTCTGCATAGTCAAAACTATGGTTTTTCCAGTAGCGATGTATGGAAGTGAGAGCTGGATCATAAAGAAGGTTGACCACCGAAGAATTGATGCTTTTAAATTGTGGGGCTGGAGCTGACTCTTGAGAGTCCCCTGGACTGCAAAGAGAATCAACCCTGAATGCTCACTGGAAGGACAGATCCTGAAGCTGAGGCTCCAATACTCTGGCCATCTCATGAGAAGAGAAGACTCCCTGGAAAAGCCCCTGATGTTGGGAAAGTGTGAGGGCAAGAGGAGAAGGGGATGACAGAGGACGAGATGGTTGGACAGTGTCACTGAAGCGACCAACATGAATTAGACCAAACTCTGGGAGGCAGAGAAAGACAGGAGGGCCTGGCGTGCTCTGATCCATGGGGTCACAAAGAGTCGGACACAACTTAACAACTAAACAACAACAGGGATTTGAATCCAGTCCAAGCCCAACTCTGTCCACTACACCATGAGCAGTCTCCCCTGTATGTTATATCTCTGTGGAGCAGGCCTGTCACCTTCATGAGAAATGAAAGAAAATTCCAAATCCACAAGTGGGCAAAACCAGGACAATGGCCACTGTGCTACTATCTCCATATTGCCCTGTCCCTGGTGGGCTTTACCAAGTTGATATGGAACCTGCTTGGCCCTCTGAATCATCAAACCCCAAATGTCCAACTTGGGACATAGTTTAATTGCAGATCTCTATCCAGACACCCGGTCAGTTTTCCGGAGTTCCATGCCTTTTGTGAGCTATTGTGGTGCAGCTGATAGAGTATCAGGTTAGGGTTTCAGAGACTTGAGTTCAAGTCCCTGCTTGAAAACCTACTGGGGGATGGCAATGGTAAAACTACTCCTTAAATACTTTGCATACCTTGAAAGCCCTAGTAGAGTCACTGTAAGTCTCACATACCTTGAGAACCCTACTAGAGTTGCCACAAATCAGAAACAACTTGATGGCACAACAACATACATTTTTCCCCACTCTTCCCTTTTTTTCTCTTTCTTTTTTTACTATCTAGCTCAGTGTTTCCCATGTTGGGGTTCTAAAAGGGAGTCATGATTCAAAACAAGTTGGGTACCACTGACCTAGCTTGATGAGTTCTGGAGAACCTCTAATGTCTACATCCTTCTTTGTGGTCTCTGTGAATGCACACTAATGGGTTCAATCTGCACTTGCTCAGAGGTCTCCGGAATATTCTAGAGCTTTATGATACGTTCATTATGGACCGCCGCCCCCTAGCCCACGTGGTCTGCCCATTCTGGTAATTACCTCAGTTCCTTATTGCCGCCGCTGTCTCTCCTCTAGTCGAGCTCCATGCTTCTTCATCTTGATATCTGAGAAAAATTATAAAGACTTCTGATTGATTCTACCAACTCCTATATACAGTATAACCACGGGCAACTGTAAGAGACTTTTTGAACATTTTTTTCTACTGCCCCCCCTTCCCCGCCATTTATGGCCCCTCTTCCCCCGTTTAAAAGGTGCACCTCATGCTCCAACAAGGTCCCCCTTACAGACGGCCACGATCTCTGACTTTTTTGTCTGGGAGAATCTCACCAGCCTTCTACTTGTCAATTCTTCAAGAACTTCACTAAACAAGTCCTTAAACTCCGGCAACAGCGTCTTCGGTCATTCCTCTAGGAACGTTCCTTGCAACCAGCCCAGACTATGGAACCGTCCCAAATATCTCAGCCTCCAAAAGAACCTCCAGGTGCAACTACTACTTCTCTGACAGCTAAGTCGATTTCCAAGACTAAACTGAAATCTAAACCCAGATCTCCCACTTCAACAAAGTCCATCCCGGTACCGAAATCTCCCTCGGTATCAGAACACCCCAAATCGAAGAAACAGAAGTCTTCCACCGACTCTCATCCTTTTAGGCAGAGGCCAATATCGGACCTAGCACCATTACACGACCAGCCTACAATCCTCCTTGACTCGCCGAAGAGACCCTTCCTCCTCCTTCTGGTCATCCACCATCTCCACTACTTGCACATTCTCCATCTTCTGTGCTTGATTCCACGGAGTTTACCATCCTTCCTCGATCGGCACAACCAAGCCCCATGTCCACGTGTTGCTCCATCTCTGTGGGCGATTCCAAGTCGGTGTATCCAGTACCTGACATATCCCCTCCGTGGAAGAGGTTAAGGAAGACCCATCACACATCACAGACGTGTCATTCCGATGCCAATCACGTACGACCCATGACTCCAACTGGATCTCTGGCATCTCGAGAGCCTTCTACTCGGTATCGCCACTCCAAACGGGCCACCACAGCATTACACAACCCTACATTCAAAAGCTCTCAACATTGAGCATATCGGTATTACCAGCCCAAGCTTGACGTCTATACCGACCGTCAGCACCCTTGACACTGATACTATTACCAATCCAACTTCTCTGAATCTTTACGTTGCCCTCAATACCGACCACAGTATCATGGCTTCTATTGTTCCTTGTCAGATGATGACTCTGTACTGCTCCCTCTGGTACTGAAGTCCCACAAATCTCACAAGAGACCCTATCCTGAGCCTCTCCAGGAACAGCCTATGATACCGAAATGATCCTGGACCTCTGTGACAGTGCCACGCTTTGCACAACCCTCCGTTCCTCCTCAACCATGGCCTCCCTCAGTACAAGCAACCACCACTTATGCTGGACCTCTGCCTCTACCTCCCAGTACCATGCATTCTCACTATAAGAAACACTCCAAACATCGATCTGTTTCCGTACCAGCCCAACATGCTCCTTCTAAATCTCATCCTGATCTTCCAGAACCTCTTCCTACCTCCATCCCATGGTACTGTCTCACTTCTCCAACCTCATCTTCTCATTCCTACTATTCTGATGCTTCTAACTCTGTACCAGAACAGGAATCCCCTCCTGATCTACCTACACCAGACTTGGATGTCACTCAGGCCAACCCTTCATCACCAACTGATGACTTCTCCTTTTCTCAGTTGGTCCTTCAAATTGCCAAAGCTATGGAATTAGATGTGCAGCAACCTGCTCAACCCCAATCAGATAAAGTATTTGAAGACATCAATGAGGAACAGACTCCACCTCTAAGTATGAGCTTTATCCCCTCATTAAAGCTCACTAAACAAACTTGAGCTAAACCATCTTCTGTCCCGCAAATGTCTCGTAAAGTTGAAAATCTTTACAAGACGCATGGACAGAATACTGCCTTTCTATCCAAACATCCACCTCCCAGTTCAGTCATCGTTGATGCCACCCAGACCAGGAGGCCATGGCCCTCGCATGTTAGGAGCGTATTACAGCCAGATATATTATCGAAGCATCATACAGACACATGACTATTGCTATACCCCTCCATAGACATGTCTGGCTACGATCCGCCCATATCTCAGATGATGCTGACATGAGAATCAAAGACTTACCATTCGATGGCATGGGACTGTTTGACGAAAACACCAATGACGTACTGGACAACCTGCAAAAATTGAAAAAGATAGCATGATCATATAACACCCAACCATACTACAAACCACAACAATATCTGTGGCGCTGCCCTTACTCTTACCAACAATCCAGATCATTTACTGACAAGAATAGGTATCCTTCTCAGCCTGCTCCTTCCTTCCAACCTAGACACACAGTACAACGTCACCGCCCCAGTTTTTCCATTGCCCTAATAAGAAACAAACCCAGCATCTTTGACTTCTTCATTCCTCCAGATCCGCTCAACGTACCTTTCTCCTCCCACCACCACTCATCATTCCGCCCATCTTCCATCCTGGGCATCTCTCACCACCGACTCCTGGGTCCTCACCATCATCACTACAGGTTACACCATAGAATTCATTTTCCCACCTCCACCGAGGATCGTTCTAACCTCACCGTCCATTGTTCTCAAACAGCAAACTCAATCTCTTCTAAAGGACACCATATCACCAGATGATCCTTCAACAGACGATCCAGGGTTCATCTCCTGCTATGTTACTGTCCCAAAATGAGATGGCAGTATATGACCTATCCTTGATCTTCGGGACCTCAACTACTACATCTTTCAGAGACATTTTCATATGGTTACGTTAAAACGAATCCTACCCATTCTTCAACTAAACGACTGATTTGCAGTTATAGTTTTAAGTGATGCGTACTTCCACATTACAATTCACCAAGGCCATCACAAATTTCTCAGGTTCACTGTAGGATCCCATGCCTATAAATTCAGAGTCCTTCCCTTCAGCCTCTCTACAGCACCAAGGGTATTCACAAAATGTATGGCACCTGTAGCAGCCCACCTACGTACTCTGTGAATTTCCATCTTCCCCTACATAGATGGGTGTCTCATAGTCTCCCCTTCACACCCTCAAGCTTTAAAGGATATCCAGATGTCCCTTTCTCTCACGGATCTGGGCCTCAAAATCAATGAAGCAAAATACATTCTTACTCCCACACAACGGAGTGTCTACATAGGCGCAGTCCTTGACTCTATCAAGGCAAGAGTCTTCCTCTGTAAAGGTCAATCAAACTTCACATGCTCATCAATCAATTCATTCCTCACTCCTTCGTCACAGGGCATTCGGCTCAACATCTCCTAGGCCTTATGGCCTCCACCATGTTGACCATTCAGCACGTCAGGCTAAAGATGTGCACTCTACAATCATGGTATCGATCCCTCTTTGATCCTATGATAGACCCACCATTTAAACTTCTCCAAATCATCCCTGAGCTCCTTTCTCAGCTCCTCTGGTGGGGCACTCCATCCAACCTGCTCATTGGATGGTCCTTTGCTCCTCTTCAACTATCAGTTCAGATCCCCACTGATGCAAGCCCTACCGGATGGGGGGGGCACATTGCAACGATCTTCATATTCATGCTACCTGGTCCTGTGTGAAGTGAACTCTTCACATAAACAATCTCAAGCTCTTAGCCATTTTCAAGGCCTTCTGAGCCTTCGAACCAATCATTCTTGGCAATGACGTTCAAGTTACAACCGACAATACCATCGCGTTGTTTTACATAAACAAACAAGGAGGCACACACTCCCTTCCACTGCTGTATCTCACTGTCCAATTCTGGGAATGGTGCCTAGAACACCACATTTTCCCGTAGCAGTACATATTGCCACTCAAGACAATCTTGTAGCGGACACCCTCAGCAGACTGCATACCCAGATGCACAAATGGTCTCTAGACCAGTCCGTATTTCTCCACCTTTGCAAGATCTGGGGTCAACTCGACATGTTCACCATGTCCCAAAATTCCAAATGTGCCCTCTTCTATTCAAGGGCAGGCATGGGACACGGATCCCTTGGAGATGTACTGATGGCAGACTGGACCACACACCTCATCTATCTCTTCCCCCCCTCCCTCTCCTTCTCAGAACAATAGCCAAATTCCATCACGATCACACCAACGCAATCCTTATAGCCCCCTGGTGGCCAAGGCAACCATGGCTCACCATGCTCCGCTCCATCTCCACAGATTACCTCTGGCTACCTCACATTCCTCACCTCTCACAGCATCAAGGCAAGACTTACCACCCAGATCTTCATACTCTCCATCTCAAGGCGTGGAGGATTCACCCTTGGTAGATACCATCTTAGCTAATGCCAGAAAGCCTGCCACTGTTAAGCTCTATTCCTATAAATGGACTGTCTTCACAAAGTTTGCTCTTCAACATCATCTTCCAACCAATCCTACGACCCTGCAAGCTGTCCTTCAGTTTCTCTCCCATCTCTTTCATAAACAACTCTCCCTCTCTACTCTCACAGTTTACCTGTCTGCTATTATAGCTCATCAACCTCAAGATTCCGATGCTGCTCTGCTTTTTCATCATCCCACATTGAAACTCTTCCTCTGGGGTATCTCCAATATGTGTCCTTCTATACCTGCACCTTCTCCACGATGGACTCTACCTGTTGTTCTTCACTGGCTTATCTGTGCTCCGTTTGAGCCACTTGTTACTGCCTCAGGGCACCTCCTTTCCCTTAAGAAACTCTTCCTGGTCGCCATTACTTCTGCTCGTAGAGCCTTGGAGCTTGCTGCCCTCAGAGTCAATCCTTCATTTCATCAATTTCAACCAGACAAGGTCACCCTCTTCCCTGATATCTCCTTTCTACCAAAGGTTTTGTCGCATTTTCATCTCTTACAACCTATTGTTTTACCTACCTTTTTTCCATCACCTACGACTCTACACACATTGGACTTTAGATGTGCACTTGCTTTCTATATCTCACGGACTTCCTCCTTCTGCAAATCAAAATGACTTTTTATTACACCACACCTCCCTCGCAGATGTTCCCATATTTCTTCTCAAACTATATCCCTTTGGCTCAACTATAAATCTAGCGTACCAACTTGCCAAATAGTCTCTACCTGCTGGTATTAAGGCTCATTCCACCAGAGCTCTGGCTACCTCTGCAGTCTTTCTTCAGGGAGTTTCACTCCCCCCGGACATTTGTAAAGCTGCCACATGGGCGACGCCATCTACGTTTGGCACCCACTATCGCCTCAATCTGAGAGCCAAAAAGGATGCAACATTTGGGACAGCTGTACTTTCTTCTGTTCTTCCGTGAAGTCCCCCCTCCGGTAAGTTAGCTTGTTAATCACCCATCAGTGTGTATTCACAGAGACCACGAAGAAGAAAGAGAGGTTACTTACCTGTAACTCTGGTTCTTCAAGTGGTCATCAGTGAATTCATACTTCCTGCCTGCCCTCACCTCTGTCCGTCACTTCTGTATCACTTGATGCAGTAGTGGGCTATTCTTCAGAACTGAGGTAATTACCAGAACTGATGGACCACATGGGCTGGGGGGGCGTTCCTTAATGAACGTATCATAAAGCTCTAGAATATTCCGGGGACTTCTGCGTAAGTGCAGATTAAACCCATTAGTGTGGATTCACAGATGACCACTTGAAGAACCAGAATTACAGGTAAGTAACCTCTCTTTTTGCGGCTTTACCATTGATCCTAAGGAAGGTACTGTACCACCCACCCACCCCATGAATTTTGTTCTGTTCCTGTGGATCAACACAGCCATTTTCATTCTTGGAATTCATGAGAAAACATCAGTGAAAGAGTTAATTCTATAATCCAGTGAACGGATTAAATTTTGTGGGGAACATATCCATATGCAAGGACCAATAGAACACTCGTACAAATACAGATGTAGAGATATGGGTACCTCATGAAAACCTTTGGGTCAGCCCAACTCTTGCACTCAGATCACATCCAGGGAAGTAGTTACTGTGCAGTACAGTAGTAGTATCTGAATCCCATCTGGTGCAAAGCTTTCTATACAAGCAAGATATGGTCAAGTATAGTGCCCCATGTGAATCAGAACAGAAATAAGCAAAGAAGAAAAAAAAGAGTTGGTGCTGACTGTGCAGTCAGCGCTCAGCCAGCCAAAATCATACACCCACGCCTTTATTTGTTTGTTTGTTTATTTCATATTTATGCTTCTTCCTGATGAAGGGGTCTCAAGGCTGCTTACATGTAGTTATAACAAACAGGAATTTAAAACAAAATATACAAGTAAAAAGGAATTAGATACTAATTTAATATTAATGTTCAAAAGTTATGTTAAAATCAAATATTAGAAGCCTGTCACCAAAAGGACAGGAGAGAGCAGGCCAGCCTAGGCTCACAAGAAGGGCATTCCATAACCTGGGAGCAACCACCATGAAGGCCCTGTCTCGGGTCCCCATCAAATGTACCTGTAAGGATGACTGGGCTGAGGGGACAGCTTTACCAGCAGATTGCAAGACCTGAGGAGGTTTGCATGAGGAAATATGAGCTGCTAGATAACCCGGATCCAAGCTTTATCGGGCTTTATAGTTCAGAACCAGCACTTTGAAATGGGCTTGGAAACATACCAGCAGGGAATGAAACTGCTATAACAGGGAAACTGGATGCTCTCAGTCAACAGTCTGGTTGCACCCGGCTGAAATTTCTCAACAGCCTTCAAAGGCAATCCCACGTAGAGTGCATTGCAGTCATCCAGACGGGAGCATGTGCCGTGTGTCATGGCAAATAATAACTAAATCCATCCTAAAGCTTTTCACATCCTCAAGGTAGAGTCAAGTAGGGGCCCCTATGGCTACGATAGCCAACAAGCAGGAGAAGAAAGAGCAGGAGCAGCAACAATTGAGGCTTTGACCTCCATCACCATCTGTGGGCTACCCATGTGTGGGTCTATGGTTTGGGGCAACCCAAAAGTGAGATGGGGATATCCAGCATCGGTGTCTTATTCTTTTGGAGGAGGGTGTATGCGGTGGTACAGGGTGGGAGGAGAGAAATAGAAAGATGCAGTAGTCAAGTTTGTGTTTGTTCCTAACTAATTTCACCCCAACCCATGCCTTTCGAGCAGAGACGAACCCGACAGCTTTTGATCTAGCTCTCGTCCATTTCCCCATTGCCCTAACTCCATCCAGGGGCCAGGTGGCTTCCTCTGGTGCCCATTCCTGTAAGCTTCCGCCTCACTGGAATCTCAGCAGGACTTTATCCTTCCTTTTCTTTCCTCTGGGTGAACAATTGACCCAGGCCTTTACTACAAACACCCCTTACCTCTGGGGTGCAGTACAGATGCTATGTAAGTACAAGTAGCTGGTTGTTTGGAAGAGCATTTCTAAACTTTCCTTCACGAGTTTTGAGGCGTGCCTGGCAAGGAAACGGGTTGGGTTTTTTTTTATTGCATTTCTATCCCACCTTGCCTTCAACACACTCAGGGCAGCCTCTGTGGTTCACCTCTTCTCCAGTTTACCCTTATGATGAAAAACTACAGGCCAGATGCGCCAGCTCCTTTAAACTGGATCAGGGCCTTCCCTCATGGGAGGAGAGGAGTGGAACGCCTACTCGCTCTCTGGCAGAGAAGGCTGAGGATCATCGCTTGCCCCAGGATGTGTGGCTTGTGGTAACACATTTGTTGCCACAGCAGAGTAACATGGAAGCCCTGGCAACCGTCCCGGGACTCTTTCCTCAAGAGCTTATCAGATGCCAAGGAGGCAAGGAAGAACCATTACGGAGAGCCGAAAGTGCCTGTTCTGGATGAAAGCAAAGAGTTCCTGCACGGTCTGTTCTTTCTTGGCCCCCAGGCTGCTTCTCCCACAGTCCTATGTAATCCTCTAAACAAGGATTTAGCAACATGAAGCTCCTTCCGAAGGTGACTCGATTTCCTGGGTCATACACAAGACTTCTTGTCTAGGACACTCTTATAAGCCTTCCTGTCACTGCCATTCTGGAGATGCCCCTTGGCTCCATCCATCAGCAGCTGGAAGCGTCTAGGAGCTGCAGTCTGATCGAGAAACTTTTCTGTGTCCTGATGTCTGGAAACAGTTTGGTCTTCCCTCCATCCTTGCAAGTACACTGGTGTTAATGACGCCAAGCCTCCAGATACAACACGGCAACTGCTAATGGCAGTAAAAGCCATGCAAAATGATGAATAGTGTATTTTTAAAGCACAAAGCCTTAAAGCCTGGCTGTGTATATTTCATGATTGTGCAGCGCAGCCTCAAAAATGGGCATTGATTAGCCATGTTTATATTGCCATTCTCCATATGGGGGCCTAACACTGGAATCTGGAATCTGTCAACTCAAGAAATAAGTCCTACAGAATTCTTTAGGAAAGAATAGAGGAAAGCCACAGTCATTTCCTTAACTATGGTTGGATGACAGCAAGGGCAGGGGGAAAGAGAGAAAGCTATTCCTGTCTGTAAACAGGCCCATTTTTCTGCAGCCAATGTTAGGTTCCACACTTGCAAACTGAATCTGAGGCTGAATGAATTTCCCTCTGCACTGGCTGTAATGGATTTTCCTCCCTGCTTCCCATATTGATTTTAGGTTATGAGAGATCCAAAATAGCACTAGTGCAGAACTGAAACTTATGACCCCAACAAAAGCTGAGATCTGTGCCTGGAATAAAGATCTCAGGATCTTCTTTTTGGCCCTGGAAAACAGCTTCATGGAACTCTTTGATGTGATAATGTTTGTGATTCGGATTTTATTATTTTAGGAGTTTCTTGGAGCTGTAAATCATGAGATGCACGGGAAAAAAAGCAAACCATAAAGTTAACTTTCAAAATATTTAATAACTTCTATTCCTTGTGTCTATTGTGTTCATTTTACCATACTGCTGTGCTAGTTTTGTGGTACGGAGAACCAGGATTATTTCTACATTAAATCATGATCTGCATTTGTAAGATTTGCACTCACTCTTTGCTCCTGGTAGGGCACACACTACCCATCATTTGAGGCAGCGCAGAGTGTGAGAGTCATGTGTAGTGGTGTATCTTGAAATCCAGGCACTCATTGTGATAATCCCCACAGGCAGAGTCACAAGGAGAGTCCAAAAATGCAGAGAGATTTATTACTCTATATCAACAACAAAACAGTTTTAGCAGGATTTGTGTTAAACAGGAAACGGGCTTTTGTAAAGCTAATGGGTCTTAATTCAAATCAGAACCACCCACAAATACAAAAGGGATAATTCACAATACTATAGACATGCTGGGAAAGCACGTTTTACCCCTGACTACTATGTGAACTGCAGCCAAGCTCAGCAGGCAAAAGGAAACTTGAGGGGGTGGCTGGATGATGTAATGGTTCCTCCTGTTCAATTGTTCCTCCTGGAACTGGAACTCTGCAAACCCTGTGACTCTGGGTGTGATCACATAGGGAAATAGTTCGCAATTTGGGCCACTTGTGGAGCAATCTGGTGTCATTTATTTCCCAGCATTCACATGATGCATGGGGAAATGCGTTGCATCCCAACCCCAATCCATGCTGTAGGGCTTCTACTTTTGGGAACTGGACTGGAGTGATTTCCCTGCAGAGGAGAGAGAACCCATTCCCGAAGTGCTGAGGAGTAGCAAGAAGGAAGGCAGCATCCAACTCCAGTGTACAGGAAGTGGAAACAGAGGAAGGGTTCAAGAAATATGAGACATGTCAATCTAACCCACCACGAAATGACATTATTGTAAGCAAGGAAGATTGGTCTTATACGCGGATGCCTAAAGATCTCGTCCTATTAATTTAGGAAAACGATGCTGCCAAGAGCTCAGGTTGAGACATAACAGCTTCTCCCACCAGCCCAATGTACTTTTGCTCCCTGAGCCGGAAGGCATCAGTTTCACATACTAAAGTCAAGTGGCCATCAGATCTTCAACGCTAGTCGTGAGACATCCTCCTCCATTGCACCTGAAGGCAACAGGCTAGCCAGGGCAGGGCAGGACAGGAGAAGTGGGGGCATAGCTGTCTCCTTCAGCTTTTTGCTGCTTTCGCCCTACTATTTTCAAGCTGAGCTGATTGCCGTGCTCTGGAGAACAGTGACATTCCAAAGATCTTGTTTTCCTGAAGTGACTTCATTACGGCGAGAAATGAAGAACCAGGGACTTCCTAATCCACACTTTCGGGCTAGAATTGCAAAATGTTATATTTTTGTACAACAGCTCCCAGAATTCCCCAACCAGCAAGCTGGCAGGATCACTCGGGCGCTGTTAATCTACAGAAAGTAATATTCCCAACCTCTGACCTCTTTGACTCGAGCTACAGAAGCCCTCACTCAGGGCCAGACTCATTTCTGAAGGTTCTGCTCCTGGTTGATGGTTAAATCAAATTGCTAAGACAAGTGGGGACACTGGGCTGTTCTCATGGGTACCTGTATTGCACATGCTAAGCAGGGGTGTAATTTTGACGTTCAGGTACCATGTGTGGCAAGCAAAGGAAACAGCAATTGTAATCCTTTTCTGAAGGGAGAACAGGAAGGCCTTGAGTGGCTTTCCTCCCCATTCAACAGAAGGAAGGAAAAAAAGAGGCCTAACATGTGAGTTAAAGGTATTACACATCAAGGATTTATCACACATCCAGAATCTGTTATGCATCACTTCAGAGCAGCAGCATAAAAATAGATGTCTGCTCACAAAATAAATGTACAGTCCCACACATTTTCTTTCCAAGGAAACAAGCGATATTTATTAAGTTCAATTTGGCCATATGCCCAGCTACCTGACTGCAATTTTTAATTACAAAATTTATAGAGAAGAGTGCCTAGTCTAGAAATGCCAATGTGGAATTAAAAAAAATGAACTACGGGATACACACGAGTACAGCCTACACAGGCAGCTCCAGCAAATTACAGGAACTGCAACAACCGTTTTGGGTTTCTCAATCGCTTGCCTGATGCAAATGCTATTAAGCAGTTTCCCCTCTGCTCTATCTGGTAGGTCTATCATCCAATTTAATTATAGTCATGCTAGTGTGAGACTGGGATACTCTGAGTTGCACATGGTGTCAGGTATCATGCAGAGTCCTGACTGAAAATTTAATGCAACCTAATACCTGAAAAACCTCTATGAAGTGGATTAAAAATGGCATAACTGGGAAGGCTCAATAAGTAGCTGTAAATGAACTCAAATTAAATGCAGATTATCATGTGCCAAAAAAGACAACTGAAATGATCAAGGGGCTGAAGCACTTTCTCTGCGATGAAAGGTTGAAGGGCTTGGAGCTTTGGGTTTTACTCAGAGATGGGCAACTTTTGGCCTTGCAGGTACTTGTTGGAATGCAGCTCCATTGCTAGCAGAGTCAAGAGAGAGGGATGATGGGAGCTGCAGTCCAGGAGGATCACAAATTGGCCACCCCTGACTTAGAGGAAGAATGCCTTGGTAGGGGAAAGGAGGAAACATCATAGAATTTACACAGTTTTGAAGACCTGGAAGGAAGGAAGGAAACATGCCTCTCTCACTAATGATATAACTTGGGATCATGTTTTGAAATTCATTGACCGAAATTGCCTGGCTGTGGATTAAGCATAGAAAAGAAAAAAGAAAAGAAAAGAAAAAGTGGGGTTTTTTTCCGGAGAAGTTGTAATATTGTGATTGCACCAGAAACTCTGAAGGACTATTTTAGATGGCTTAAAAACAAACAAAAAAACAAAAAACCCAAACAATCTGTGACAGAGTTTTGTGATGACTGCTATATTCAGTCAATATTCAGGAGCATTAAACCTCTCATGGCTACCCAGTGTGATGTACTGTAGTAGATAGAATGGTGGATTAAAACTTTGGAGAACAGGGTTCATAATCCTTGTTTAATCATGGAAGCTCACTGGGGAGTGGAAATGGTAAAACCACTCCTTAAATATCTTTAAAGATGCTTGTAGGCATCTTGGAAGCAACTAGCTGGTGGCTGTCCTCGGCGGGCCCAAACATTAAGCAAAGTGTGGTCGCAGCAAATTTTAGGTGTGATGAAAAGGCAGCAAATCCGTAGTTACTTGATTTGTCCTTTTCTCTGTGTGCATGTGTATACTCTTTTTACTATTAGGGAAAGGGAACATGAGGGTGATGTATTTTGCCACCTGTGCCCAAATTACTATCTGGCTTTGGTTATTAGGCATGTTAAATTGAATGAATTGTGCCGTTTACTGCTCTGCTTTCAAGAAGCAAAAAGCCTCGAGTTGGCCTTCCTGCTGTGGGAGAGCGGAAACACAACACTAGGCCAGTCCAGCAGTTTACCTCATGGGCTGATTTATGGATCTTCATCCACGAGTCTTCTCCTTGCCTGGCTATTATCTGAAGAACAAGAGCACTGAAGCAGAGCTGATCATAAATAAACAAGAAACATAACTTGCAGGACATCCACCAGCTTGGGGCAGAAACAAAAGCTATAGATAGCTAGTAATTCAAGCTGAAGACAAGATCGAGGCAGTCTTTCCCAGCATGCTAATTTGCAGATTCTGGGAGACGAAAAGAAGCTTAAGGAACAATATTTTCTATCACTTGCATGCTATAATGTGTGCCACATTTTGAGCTGAAAGCCCCTGAATCTAACATAGCAGCTCACCAGTTGCTATCTCGGGTCCCAGCCAAAAGATTTCTCTTTCAGGCCTTAGAGAGTCTGACATTGGGAGGGCCATCTTGTCATATCAAAACTGGCTCATCTTTTACTTTTTACTTCTCTCTTTTATTATTATTTTATTTATTTTATTTAATTTATATGCCGCCCACTCTACCCAAGGATCTCTGGGCGGCTTACAACAATTAAAATTCAATACAATAAAATATAAAATGATTAAAATACAATTAAAATGCGATTAAAATACAATTAAAATTGCCATCATCAAGATCTTTACATCTTTACAAGTTATTGACTGTTGGTGGTTGATTTATGCATCAGGGAGGTATGCGATGGTGGAATTCCAAAGTTTACTTCTTCCGACTGCTGAGAGAGGAGTGGGTGTCATATTTTTGAACAACCCCCTTCCTTTTTAAAAAAAAACCCTACATGCATGTTAAAAGCAAGGATTTCTGGGGAGAAGATTTATAATGTTCTCCTCCCTTCACAAACTGAGGGAGAGACTATACTGGAAAAAATACAGGAAATGCCACAGGTTTATGGTGGGCTGATTTGCATTTTTTTTTCTCCTGTTGACCAAATGATGCAAAGGAAAATGCGAAGCAGCCTAGAGTTTCCCTACCCCAAACCTCTCATTTTTCCTTCCACCTCTCAGGCTTCTAGGTTTTTTTTTCCAATGGATCAATTCACACTGGCACAAATTGACCCAAACAAATATTGACAGAAGACACCTGTAGCTTAAACAGCAGCTACATCGAAACCATACGGTGCAGAGCAGAACTGGCCTGCAAGGTGATCTATCACAACAAATTCATATCAACCGAGGGATGAAACTAGACTGCATTTTAGCACCTTTTCTATTTAATTTTTATGTCAATGACCCTGAATGGCCTCCACTTCCTTTTTTCCTCCGGGTATTGGCACTCGCAAGATCTCAGTGTTCTTCAATGCTGATGATTTATTTGGTTTTGTTATTACTGAACAAAATTGGCCTTAAAAGAATTTTAATATATAAATTATTGGTACAAGCAGAATATGAAACATCCATGATAAAAGATTTGTGGCAGGAGGATTTGAGTCAAGAAACCAAAAGGGAAGAATGGAGTAAGATGTGGAATAAAAAATAATGAAAAACATGTCAACAAGAATCAGAGAATTGCTACAAGGTAATATGGAAATGGTATTTAATGCCTGTTAAATTAAACTTAATAAATAAAAACCTATCATCTCTATGTTGGAAGTGCAAGAAAGAGAAAGTGATGTACATACATATGTGGTGGTCTTGTGAAAAAAGAAGGAAAGAATGGAACTTGGTTTTTAATGAAATAAAAGACATAATGGGAGCTGCGATACAACTGTCTCTTACGATTTCTTTACTGAACACTGTTAATGATAAACAAGTAAAGAGAGAGAGAAAGTAGTTAATTACCATAATGGTAACTGTGGCAAGGCTACTAATTGCAAAGAATTGGAAATGTGACAATCAGATTAATATGGAAGAATGGTAAAGAGAAAAATGTAAAATGGCAATTAATGATAAATTGACTTGTGATACTAAAATTAGAAGAGATATGTTTAAAAATAATTATTTTGGAGAAATGTGGACTCCATTTCTAGAACATGTCTTGACTAAAGGGAAGGGGTACACACCCAAAGAAGAATCAGTGTATCTCTGGAAAGATCATACACAGTGTCATGAATTGTAAAGTTAAAGCATTGGAGGGTGGCACCGGGTGGAGGGAAAATATAAAGAATGATCTTGTATAAGAACAATGATTTTAAGAAGTGTGTTGTAGTTTATGTTTTATTTTTACTGTCTTTTTTGTGTTTGTGTGCTTCATATAATATAAAATAAATTTTAAATCAAATTTGGGAAGCTTTGTAAAGACGAGCAATCAGTTTATTTAAAAATTAAGATCATGATTTTTGGGAAGAGTATATAAGCATAAATGGTCACTTGATGGGCATGCCCTTGAACAGGTGCATTCATTTAAATATCTGGGCCTGGTGAGAAACTTTCCAGAAGCAATGCCTAAATAAAAGTAAAAGTTCCCCTTATATGGATCCTCGAGAAAGATTCCTGTCACCTGTCATCCAGTTGTATGCCAGCTATACCTCTGAGAAAGCAGTACTAGGATTGCTCACTGACAATCAGTTATTTACCACAATTTGCACTGACAGCCAAGAAGCTGCATTCTTGTTATGTTAAGGATCACAGTGTTGTACAATTGTCATCAGTATGATCAGTGAGCCTTTTGTTTTGAAGAGTGTTATGACTGAACTGGTGATAAAGCATCTCAATGAGTTGTTGCAATCGCCTGTTTTTAAATTTGATGTTTTTTCTTATATTGCATATTATAAAAGCCTTTGGTCAGAAACAATAAAGTGATTGTTATTGACATGCTGGTTGGTGCTAGCACACACTCAAGGATGGTGAGCAAAACTTGTTGACAATTCCCGTTTTTTAAACAATAACTAAGTGGAAGCAAAGTCTTTATTTGAAAGTCTCAGCAAGACTTTCCTTTTTTAAAAAAACAGGTAAGGGCGAGCAAAGCAATACTGTGTTGTTGTGGTTTTTACAGCTTGGAAGCAGCATGCAGACCTGTCAAGCCTTTTATTTTATTTTTTAAAAACAGCTTGGTGCCTGCAGTCTTGCAGTAGGGCACCTAAACACACACACAAAAGCTAACAAGATAAGGAAACCAGAAGAGAAAACCCTTGTCACAGCTTGTTAAGGTAGTTCCTTTTAACCATACCCCCTACAGAGGCTTCAACAGAGCTGCAAATAAGCAGCAAACAAGGCTTTCTCCTGTCTCCCCGTGTGGCCACTTAAATAGAACAGACCCGGATTTCCCGGTCCAACTTTACAACCATTGAATGTGAGTGATAACCCTGAGTAGTACATTTCAGCATTTATTCCTAACATCTTATTTGGCATAACAAAACACTGCAAGACTAACCTGAATGTGGGAAGAAATTCTGTCTCATGAAAGAGATGCCACCATCAAGATTGGTGCTGAGGCCCTTTTAATGATATCGATCTCCAGAAGAGGCTGCATGTGGCATAGAAGGGGTTTCTTGTGGCTTTCCCTTGCTGCAGATTTACCAGAATGAAGGAAAACAATCACTCTGAGAGCTTTATCAGGCAGCATCTCCTGGCTGGCTCCCCTTGAGTCACTTGATTTTTCCAAACCAGTAGTATTATGGACTGTGGTGGGAATGGCCCAGCTGGAATGGTGCAATTTCCTCTTCTGACCTCGTGGTGGAGGGAGCCCAATGGCCCTTGACAACAGGCATTGTCAGCCAGAGAAAAGCTTTGTGGTACGAAACAACAACAAAAATATTTTCACTTTATGACCATTTGGCCAAAGAGATCTGCCTTTGCCAGACATTCACAATGTGCGTGCCACAACCAAAAAAGCCCTGCTCCTCACTTTGCTTGATGTGAGAACAAGACCCAGCAACCAAAACTCATTTCTCTTGGCACAAAAAGATGGGAAGGTGTGGAAAGAATTTGAATAAGAGCTGAAAGAAGCAAATTATTCAGGAAGGGAACATCATTTCATCTGCATGTTAAGCAAAAGGGACGGACACCGTGGGCAGACAGCCTGGTCAACTCTTGCCTCTTTCACAGCAGTTTGAGCCGCAGAGATAAAAGGTGAAGCATTTTTCACATCCTGAGAAAAATGGTCACTCCTAATGCCTCCTTTTCAAGACACAGAGCAGTGGACCAGTTGAAACTTTGGCAACCCTAATTTGATGCCAAGTGCTTTGGCTGTTGGCACTCCTCACTTCTATAGGTTTGTCCCTGTGGTCGAAATACTCAAAGTACTTTTAGGATGGAGACTTCCTTAGAAAAAAGTTAACAGGCAGGTATGCCTGCAAGGCTCCTGAGAGCAGTGTGTCATAAACTGAGTGGGTTGCACTGACTATGGGGCTGAAAATTTCACCTCCCAACCCACAGCCATACACAGGGAAAGAGAGAGGGGATGTAGCTTGTCTCTTGTTAGCAAAAGGGCTTGGGTCAGCATTGTAGGCAGGAATGTAGCCGAACACCACTGCTAATCACATTTGTGATTTGAACAGATTGCTAGTTCTACACCGCAGGCATAGAAATCACTGTTGTAGAAAGGCCAGAATCCTATTGCCAATGTATGCTTGGTACAAGTAATATTGTATAAATCATAGCAAATTGCACCTCATAAATGGCTCATTATTTGCGCCACATGATCAAGTGCACACCCAGGAGAGCAACCAGCACCTTGTTAATCAGCTGCAATTTGCCACTGCTACTTACAAAGTTTTCCTTACGCAAGTTTAAATCATCAATAGAATTGTGGCCATGTATGTATTCAGAATGTCTGTAGGTATTTAAGGCTACTACGCACATATACACACTCAGACACCTACTAGCTGATTCTCTCTCATGTTAGTGCTGACAAAGCCAATGGCTTTGGGCAGAAGTGCTTGACCTGTAAAGCCTTGAGGACCCAACCTTCTTCTCAGCCTTGCCTGACTGTGAGCAGCAGCAATAGTCAGTACCAACTGGAGGCCAAAGAGCTTTGGTGCAGAAAATTGCAATCAGCCATAGCACTGAGATGTGGAAAGCAGTGGTTGAACAGACAAACGCTGCATTACATCTTCCAAGTACCATTATCATGGCTAGATAGAAATGCAAAAATGTCTTCATTGGCTGACAAGCTTTAAATGACTGCAGGGTATTTAAGTGTTTCCTGGATGAAAACTCCCCAACACAGTAAAAAGATCACAAACAGCTCAGAGATAACTTGAAAATAAAAAAGGACACATATAGGAAGTGGAAGGAAGGCCAGGCCACAAAAGAAGAGTGCAGACAAGTAGCTAAGAATGGCAGGGATGGTGTTACGAAGGCAAAAGCTGAGAATGAGCTGATGTTAGCAAAAGATGCTAAAAGCAAAAAAAAAAAAAAGCATTCTTCAGGTATGTGTTTAGCAAAATGAAACTGTGGTTCAGCTAGTCAGTGGGGATAGGAAAATGGCAACAAGCAACGAAGAAAAGTCAGAAGTGCTCAATTCTTGCTTTGGCTCAGTCTATGACCTTCCAGGCAAATGTGAAGTACACGTGGCAGGTGGGGTGGGGCAGGATTTCAGCTTGAGAATGATAAACAAATGGTAAAGGAATACTTCACTACTTTAAACGAGTTCAAATCCCAGGGCTGGGTGCACTGCATCTGAGGCTGTTGAAGGAATTGGCTGAAGAACTCTGAACCCCTGTCTATTATTTTCTTGAAAACATGGAGGATTGGTGTGAAGTGCCAGATGACTGGAGGAGGGCTCATGTTGTCCCTTCAAAAAAGGACAAAAAAAGAGAAACCAGGGAACTGCAGTGATTTCCTAGCCCCCACCCTCTTCTAATCACTGTTTAGAACTGTGCAGCTTTCCTTTGCTGTGTAGGTAGCAGAGCCCGTCGCCCCATGAACTACACAAGCTCCACACGATCTTGCCTGGCCCGTCTGCTGGCAGGCATGCTGGGGATTTGAACTCTTGACCTGGCAGCCATGTACATCAACCCGCTAAACTATATCAGCTACCAAATCCAAGAGGGGAAAAAAAGATCCAAAAGGAATGTGTGGATCGTTAGGATGAATTCAAGGTGTTTTTTGGGGGTTTTGTTTTTTTTGGAGTGCAATTGAGTGAACAGTGGGATCCCAGCCATATGATGAAAGTCCACAGAGAGATGACCTGGAGCAACTTCCACAAGGTGAAGAATTTAACATATAACCAAACTTCAAACTGGCTTTCCAGTCAGTGGAAAATTCCAGCCCCCTCTCGCCCACGTTGTAATGTGAAATCGTACCCCTTGTGCAAGTTTTGCTGCAGGCAAGTGGCGGGTGAATTTTATTCTGGAGGTTATAAAACGCCTGCGCTTATGCAATCAGCACCATACAGCATTCCTATGCAAGTGGGACTTGCCCCTCCGTGGAACCCGAGTTGTGTGCCATCACATCACATCCAACATATGGTGGCCCTAATAGGGCTTGCAAGGTATGTGAGATATTTAAGGAATGGTTTTATCCTTGCTATCTCTGCCATGAATGTCCATGGCTGAGCCGGGATTTGAACCCAAGTCTCTTGAATCCTAGTTTGTTTCTCTATCCACTACATTGAATTCTAGTCTCACTATTACAACCTAGCTGTTCTGCCTACCTCAATGCTATATTTAGAGTTTCTGCTGCTTGCTCTGGTTCCCTCCTTTTCTCATCAGAGGCCTGTGATTTAAACAGCTGTTTGACAGCCTGCAATTCAACAGGTACAGTTTCCCTCCAAACACTTTCTAGTCTGGGGAAAGTTTCACCTGTAGATGTTTTGATTGCACTCTCTTTTCCAGAGAGGAAAGGAGTGACCCTTCTCGTTTTTTGTGGGCATCCCTTCCCACTGCCTGCAGTCCTCTCGTCATTTCCCTGGGCACCATTTTCACTGAACTCAGTGGACATTCCTTCAGAGCAGACTGGCCAGTTTTTGCCCTGATAATGACTTACCCATGTGTAGGTAAAACCGAGGTTACTGACTGTCTGATCCTGCGTATATTTACCCAGGAGCCCTGGTGATGGCGACCAGGAATTGCTCAAACGCAGCTTTCTCCTGTCCCAGACTAACCTCCTGTCTCCTTATCAACCAGCCGAGAGAAGCTCGTGAGGGGGCGGGTGGGTGTTCGTGTGGATGGTCGGTTTCCCTACTTCCGAAAAACCCCAGTGTCGCCAGGCTCTAGAAAGTCTAAGTGAATCTGGGCTGTTTTTTCCCCACAAGTGCCCTCGCCTGTGGCTCAAAGCTCTCCAGCCTCCTCCGACCCCCTGCGTAACAACCGAGGGTCTCCCAAGATCTGGATTTCACCAGCTGTTGTCGTCGGAACGAGCCCAGGATGGGCAGCAGGGCGCTGGAAAGGGTGCTTATTAGCTGGGTTTTTTCCCCCCAATGTGCTAGAGGAAGCGTCGGGAGGCATTCTGCATCTGCAAGGGCGCATGCCAGCCTGGGCTACGGGGAGAGGGTCCCTAAGGTGGTCCAGCGCAGGAGACCAGCTGGCTCAAGGATTGCCGACTGACCCAGCTGGGTCCGTCCTCTTGGCCTCGAGCCCTCCCGGGAAGCATCTTACCCTCCATAAGCCAGAGGCAGCAGAATCCGCCGGTGCCTGGGAGTTGGACGAGGCTGCCAGGCGTTGCGCAGCGCAACTTCGAAGAGACGCTGCGCGCCCCCCCCCCCGGCTTCTCTGACCCTTGGGGCGAAATAAGGCAGGTGATGGTCTCACACACGAGCACAGCGAATGGAATGGGCTGAGCCTACTCGAGTGGGGACTCGTATCTGGATTAGGCCTGATGGCAGTGCGCGTGTGAACCCATACCCGAAAGCCCTGGCTCTTTTAACGCTCTCTCCATGCAAATTAGACTCCTGGATCGCTCTAATGTCACGGTGTCAAATGCACGCAGGAGTTGCCCAGACAGACGGAGATCTTGTCCTTTTCACGCTGGGACATTTTTACATTTAACAATTAGACTGACTTGGTGGATGGGATACTGGTCCCATGCCCTCTTTCCTTTGCTCTTTCACAGTTTTCCCTTTTAAACACGCGCTCCTGTCTTTTCTTTGGACAAAATACTTCGAAAGTCTCCCAATGTTTTCATTTTCTGCTTTTTTGGATGCTTATTTTTAATGACGGTTTCAAAGATCAATAAGGCAACAGAGCAAATCCCCAACAGGTTGCTGAGCAAACCTTCGTTTCCTCCTGAGGTTTGGGGTTTTTTTCTCAGACCCGGGACTCCCCGCCTCCCCCTCTGCAAATCCACCTCCAAAAGGCTGTTTCGTTGCATCCACTGCTGCAAACACACTTTTCCGAATAAATTTACACTGCTTTTTTACCCGAAAACCCAGCACTCTTACTCGGAAGTAAACCCCACCGAGATTGACAGGGCTTACTCCTAGGTAGGAGAGCACACATAATTGCAACCCTAATCCCACCACCTGTCTCGGCTTGTAGATTTCTCCAGGAACCTAGGAAAAGATCGATTTCGTTTTATAAAGAAATGACCGAGGGGAGAGAGAAAAAAAGGGGGGGGAGTATTGATTTAAAACAAACATTTGAACAAAAAGGGAACGGAACTCGTCGGGGAAGGCCCTTCTTTAAGTGCCAAGTTAATTTAATGTGACTGGAACCATTTTGCGAGAATTTTGTCCATCGCTCCCTGCCGTTGCTTGGACGGAGACGGGAGAAAGTTCCTATGTGTCCCTTCCACTGGTTCTGTTTCGATGGCTTGCGGGTTTGTAAATTTTTCCTGGCCCTCAGTGACTCTTCTTTTAATAATATTTTGCGTGTTGTTGTTGTTTTCTGAGTGAAACGGAAAATAATATTATTCAAACCCATCAACCACTCCAGCTATGCGAGATGTTCTAAGAACACTCGCGACACAAAAGTACCTTAGAATTCGATAGACGGGGGGCGGGGGGGGGCGGGGGAAGAGAGCAGTTAATTGGAGGGTAAGTTTATTTGATGAAGAGGCAAACGCTCCATCGAAAAAGGCAGATGATGCTCTTCAGTTTCTATGAAACATTTGCTTAACTCATTGCTATGTGAAAGGAAAACTTCACTTGAATCACCTAATCCTCCCCTCTGTCCACATGAAAAATTAGGCGAAGAGAGGAAGAGATTATTCTTGACTCCAGGTCACTACTGATTTTAACATTCTATATTGCCGGCTCTCATTTTAAGTGTTTCCTTCCGAATGCTTGTTTCCTTCACTCTTTTTGGTTGCTAGTTATTTCCAGCGAAATACATTAATCGTGGGCATGTTTATTCGGAGCTGAGTCTCACCCCCCATTGGGGCTAATTCCTTGGTAAGTGTATTTAGGATCGCTCTTTAAGCTCCCAGAAACCCCGCTGAATTCGTAGGCCATAGGATTGCAGCCTAAAAGCATCATCCGGCAAGAACTTGGTCTTCTGCGAACACCGGATTGAGAGGAAGGGAAACTGCGAGAGAAGACCACTTTTTTTGGAAGTCGTCTCTCTCGCTTTCTTGATCTACAAGTTGCTTTGCGTTAGGAACGGTTGGGTCTCTCTTGCATTAATCCTCAACGACGTTACTCTTTGGGGATTTTTTAAAAAAGAATTCCCTCTATTTTTGGTGGTCCCCGAAGAGGAAAAAAACTAAAAAGGACAGGAGCCAGACAAAGTCAAATTCCTTCAAGTCTCGCTTGATTGAAACGAAGACAGCCAAACACCTACGTACTTAAATCTTCCCACTGAAATTAATGGGACTTTGAGCCGTCAGCCCTATGAACAAACGCAGTAACTAGGGCGTAAATCCTATTGAACAGAGCTGAAGTTTCATCCGAGAAAGTATCCATAAGATTGCACCGGAAAGTGCTTAAATGGGTTTGGATCGTTCCTCGAATATTTTGATCAAAGAAAGAGCCTCTTTCGCCAGCCCGGAACTCTCCCAGCCGTTGATCCGCAATGCGACCGGCTTAACTCGGTCTCTTTCCAAGGACTGAGGCTTAACTGCTTTGTGGACTTGATTCCAAAAGCGCCTGTGTGTGCGTGCCTTGCGCGGGAACAAACTAAATCAAAGTCTACCAAGTGAAAAAAAAATTGTACTAAGCGTTTGTGAAAAAAGTATTTAAAATGCCCCACAGGGTGGTTTAAAACAAAGAAACTAGGAAGACGGTGTGTTCGTCTTATTTAGGGGGAAAGCGAGCCGGGAGACCTGGAACGAGCTTCTCTCCGTGGCTTTGAGTTGCTGGCAAGGCGATCCTAGGTGTATGCAGGGGAGGTGGCGGCGAAGAAGGAGCCCCTCGCCTTGCAGGAGGCGTCCTTCCCTCCCTAAGACGTGGCGGGGTGAGGAGGCGCACAGGCGGCAGGCTCTGCCTTAACAGCCTGGGATCGGGACCCGCCGGAAAAGTTGTCCCCCGACTGCCCAGGGAGGAAGGCGGAGCCCGGCCTCGGCCGCAGGTGTGTCTGCTGGTGCCTTCAGCCCCCCCCCCGCCCTTGCTGGCCCCTCCATCGGCGGCCGTACGAAAAGAACCCCCAAATTTTGTGGATGATGATGAACATAAGAATAAGAATAGGTGCCACGGGGCAGAAGAAGCCAGAGCACCGAACGGCTAATTTTTGAAAGCAGTCTGACTAGAAATCAAAACCGGTAAAAGGAGGAGAAACAAGAAACCGGGGGAAATCTGTTGCTGAGGGTAAATAGCGGGCGTCCATCGGCTCAACGCGCGACGCTCGGCTTTTCCCAGAGCAAGCACGACTTTCTACCCCAGGCTGATCGTGTGGAAGCGTCCTCGGGAAGCATGGGCGCCTCTTTTAGCAGCCGTCGAATTCAATCCGTTCGCTAGATACTTAATAAAGTATCGTCATAGCGGTTGTTGCGCTTCCTGAAATTCAAAACCCAGTGATTTTGCAAATGTAATCTCACCCGCTAAGTTTTAGGATCCGACCCCTAGTTTTCAGGCTTGACCCTTTTCATCCTCCCACATGCACCAGCGAAGCTGAGAAACAAGAAGCGCAATACTGTATAATAATAAGAGGAAGACGAGGAAGGCAAGCAGTGATAGTTATATTTTTAAAGTTTAATTTATTTTCTTTTGCAAGCAAGCAAAGGATAAGGAAAGACAGTCGCGTGCAATCGTACGAAAGATCTTGACTCTATCAAGCCAGAGATATTTCAAGAGAAAAATATAAAGACTTTCCGAACAAAGTTTCGCTTTATTTGTTTTCTGTTTCCACACGCGGAAATTTACTCGATCCACACCCTCTCCTCCTTTTCTAAGCGGCTCGTGTCGAGGGCTGGGGAGGGGAAATCACCGCAGATTGATAGACTGATCACATTGTTACTTGACGAGGGGCTAACGTGCAGAGCGGACCTGTGGAGGTTCAAGGTTGAAGTCTGAGTTCAACGGGATTTACTCGCCAGGAAGCAACTGTGTCCGCCAAGGACGGCCGTCGAAATGGCGCGACCCCGCCGGCTCGCCCGCTCAAGGGCCCAGAACTGGCCGGCGAGCCGCTCGACGGGACCCTTCCCACGAGACGCAGCATTAGGGGCGAGCACAGCTGGGCGCCTCTCGCTTCCTTTCCCTCCCTCTCTTCCCCCCCCATGAGTCACCTGCCTTGATTAGCATATTCCCCACGTGACGGAGTTTGCCGCGGTGCGGTGGCTTTGCTGCTGCGAAGCCTCGCCCGAAGCGCGGGAGAAGCGGCGGCGGCGGCGGCACCCCGTTCTCGGCGCAAAGGGCGGACGAAGCGGGTGGGAGAGGCTCGACGTCGTTGGAAAAGCGGGGAGGAGGTCGAGTGCAGCACCCCCACCCCCGAAGTCCTCGGCTTGGTCATTCCCGGGCTGTGGCCCACTTGCCTCATTCCCCCCCCCCCCCGCTCGCCTCACAAGCACACACACACAATTCTGAGGAGGAGGTTGCTTGTGGCTGCCAGCCAGGCGGAGCATCTCCGCTCCTTGCTCCGCCGGGTCCGGGAAAGGCGCGAGGCTGGCGAGAAGGCGGCCTTGACTGCCTCCCTCTCCTTCCACCACCACCCCCCGACTCTCCCGCCTGAACTGCTCTCTCTCGTGGCCTCCACAGTCGTTGCTTTCCGGCCGCCCGGTCAAGAAAGCAATCCATCCATCAGTACAAATGTGGCGGGGTGTGTGTGTGCGTGTGTGGCGACGGGGAAAGGGCGTCGTGCGTAGTAGACGCTGGATCACGAAGCCAAGGGAAGGTGGCGGAGGGAGCCGACGGCTCTCCGCTCTGGCCTCTCTCGTGCGGCGCAGGACGTGTGTGTGTGTGTGTGTGTGGTGGAGTGAACCCGAGTCCCCCTCGTTGCTCGTTAGGAGGAGAAAAAGCGTGGCGCAAAATGTGTTGCCACCCAACGCCCCCCGCCAGCAATATGGACAGGCTGGGAGAGAAAGGACGGTGTGGGTGGGTGTCTGCGTGCGTGTGATGTTCGCCTTTAAAACGGGAGTATTCCAGAACACACACACCCCTTCCAGTTTGTTTGTTTGTTTCTTCGGTGAGGGGAAAGCTGCCACGTGGGGAATACACTGACGGCCCGGGAGTCCAAAGGGCCGGCCTTGCTTTGTTGGGCAGAGAACGTGGCGGGGGGAGCGGGCGGGAGGGCGGGCGCCGGGGGAGCTCGTGCGCTTCGCCGAATTTTGGCTTAAAACTTTTTCTTCTTTCATTTATTTTTTGATACGCGACAAAATTATGAAATCCCACCCTCGTCCCACCCCAGCGGGGAAGGGAGGGGGAAAGAGAAGCCCAAACCACGAGGGCAGTTTGGGTGTCTGCCACTCGTTGAGCCGGGAGTCCGCAAACGAGGCCAGGGGATGCAGGCGGCGGCGGGCCGCCTTCCCGCCGACCTTTCCGGCGCCCGGGTCACCCCCCTCGGTCACCACCGTCCCTTTGCAGCCGCTGCCGCCGCGGCTCTTGAGCCAGCCCTGCCCGCCGCCTTCCTTTCCCCTTTCCTTTCCCCTCGAGGAAAAACTCCGCGCCGCTCCCCTCGTTCTCTTTCCAGTTCCCCATTTCCCTTCCTTCCTTTCCAATTCGACATAGCGGGAGAGGCCGCCCGCTCGCCTGCCTGCCTGCCTGCCTGCCTGGCACCTTCCCGGCCTGCTTTCTCCGCCCGCCTCCTCAGCTCCGCGGCCCCTTCCTTTTTTCCTCGAAGCGCTTTCCGGGCTGAAGTGGAAGGCGGCGGCCGTGGCTAGCCGAGCCTTTCCCAGTGGGAAGCGAGGCCCCTTCACGCCCTTGGCGGGAGTCTCTCGGTCTCCCCGTCCGCTCTCACGCCCCTGCACGGAGTAGGGAAGCCGCGGGCCGGGCCAGTCAGTCAGTCAGTCAGTCAGTCGGTCAGTCGACAGGCGGGAAGGGGTTGGCGGGTGAGCGAGGGCGCTCAAGCAGAAGCAAATGGCAGTCGCGCGCGCGGTCCCGAAGGAGGCAAACGCCTTTGGGAGCCCCCAAACTCACAAAGCGGCTCCACATCCAGGTCTCTCTCTCTCTCTCTCTCTTTCTCTCTGCCTGCCTATTACACTCCGTCCCCCTTCCGCGCGCCCCGTCTCTTTCTCTCTCTCTCTCTCCCCCCCCCGCTCTGTGTGCCACCCTCCCCTCCATACTAAAGTGCACCGCTCCAGCTTGGAAGTGTTGCAAATCGGGCGGCACAGAAGGTGGCATTTCTCCAGTCTTTGGAGGCCAATCTCTTTCCAAGTCAAGCAGCCGCTCGAGTAAAACACGATCCAAGCGGGAAACTCGGCGAGCCCAGACGCAGCCGACGAGCGCGGGGCTTGCCTGCCTGCCTGCCTGCCTGCTCTCTCTCTCTCCCCGCGCCGGGCGCAGTCTCGCCGATCTTGCCGGGAGGCGCTTGGCCCCGCTTGCTTGCGCCGCGACGGACTCCGCGGCCCTCTCTCGCCCGCTCTCCGGCTTGGGGCCTCCGGCGAGCCCCCAGGTTGTGCCTCCTTGTGCTCGGCGGCGGCAGCAAGAAGTCGAAGGGTTTGTGGAGAGAGCGAGAGGGGATCGCGTTGTCCTCCTGCTCTCGGCGGTGCTTTTCGCGTTGCTTCCCCCCCCTTTTTTTTTCTTTTTTCTTTTCGGTCTGAGGAAAAAAAAATTGGGATTCTGATGTTTGGCCAAATTCTCTTCACCGTCATGGTACGTGCCGTGGAAATCAATAATTTCCTCTCTGATTAATACTTTCCCTCCAAAGCAGCGGCGGACAATCCCGCCTTTGTGCTCGGCCTGCCAGGCCGCCGCCGCCTCCTCCTCCTCCTCCTCCCGTAGCTTCGACTTTGCAAAGAAGCAGACAAAATGAGAGACTTATTCGGAGCGGGGGGGGGGGAGACGCTAAATTCGAGCGGGAGCTTAATTAGCAGTAATAATAGTAGTAGCAACAGCAGAAGGGCGAGGGCCGCGGCCGGGTCGGAGGGGCTGTTGCTCTCAGGAATAGAAGCAGCAGCTCAGGAGACAAAGAGCCAATGATGATCGGTGGGAGTCGGATCCCAGGTTTGGGGATCCCCCCCCCATTTGGGCGAGAGGCGAGGGGGAGAGCCAGACTTCAGGATCCCCACCCCACCCCGAAAAACGCAGGCGCTGCGTCTCGGGGCAAGAAAGTTTTGGGGTACCTGGCGCCTGCTTGTCTTCTCCCGCCCCGTGCCTGACTTTTGTCTGAACGTGCCTCGAAGGACTGGCACCACCTCGCGAGTTTGGTCACCTGTGCCCACAGGGCTCAGGGTGGTGGTGGTGCCCGAGGGTCGCCCACGGGCACGACCCGTCCATCTTGGCCAAGGTGCCCAGGACGGCTAGGCTCTTAGGCCGGGCTTGCCCCACCAGCCTGGCTCTGTCGGTGGACGGGGGCTCGTGGGGTGTTGCAATTGCCGCCCTCCGCATCCTAGTTCTCATCATCTCCATCCCTTTATTATCTTCAGCGTCATTTTACGACCTCCACCTCCACTCCTATTACTGTTATTTCACTTTTTATAGCACTTCATAGGCGGAGAGATTCTAGGAGAGGGTGAGTGAGAGTGAAGCCCCTGCCCGGAGGAGCTTGCAGTTCGACAGGGCGACAAAGACGAGGGAGGGGAGCGGGCAGGGCAGGGCAGGACCGGACCCGGCACAGGCTCCCTCGCGGGTATGTTTCGGGTGTGTGTGTGTGTGTGTATGTGAGTGACAGCCCACCTACCATCCAGCGTTGGTGGCATTCCTTAACCACTGATTTCGACTGGGCCGGTCTGTGATTGTTGTCGCCACCAGCGAGACTTCTCTAATTAATTGAAACCGGTGCATCCCGTTTGAAGTTGGAGGAGCGGCGGTCAGTGCGATCCTTTGAGGTCGTCTTTGAAACGCCTTTTGAATCTCTCTCTCTCTCACACACACACACACACACACACACACACAAAGCGCCCCCCCCACCGCTCTTCTTTCTTTGACCAGCCTTCCTGCCAAAAAACCAAACAGCGCGAGAGGCCGCACGAAGCGGTGCGGAGATAAAGTCCAGAACCGTCTCTTGGGGCAATTCCAAGAGATCATTCCAAACTGTTTGTGCGTCTCACTGCAACCGAGTGAAAAGTAAGGATCTCTTTAAAAGGGAACCGGGGAGGGGGCGAGGAGGGAGAGAGAAATAGTACAGTATCCTGTTATTTGTAGCCTCTCCGTCATTTGCAGCGGGCGACAAGGGCCGGATTTTGAAGGCAAAAAATTGTGCTTGTTATAAGTGTGTGTAAAAGTGTAACTGCGGAGGGGGGGGATACCGATAATCGGAGCTTCTGAAGGATACGGAAGGCTTAGCCAGGACTCAGAACCTGGTGGGAAGTTCTCCTGCGCAAAAATCGGGGAGCCGGCGCAAAAGATGCTGGCGCAGAAGACTTCCGCCTAGGCAGATGGTGGCCCCGAAGTGCGGAATGTGCCGCGCTTTTCCACCAACGGGAAGGTTCTCCTGAGTTCTGCTGGCGCCTTGCCAGCGCTGGATGATCTGCAGAAAACGTTTTAATTTTATTGCACAAGGTGTTTAAAACCCTTCTTCGGAGTGTGGCTTATTCTGGCCGGGGGGAGGGAAGGGAAAGATTTCCCCCTAAAACGGACGGTTTGGGGTTCTGGTTTTTTGTTTTTTTTAAGACCCTCCTTTTTATAAAACGACCTTGCAACTTTCTTTTAAAAACACAGAACTCTGTATTTTAGCTTCTTTCTTTCATCCGTATGTAGATAAATACATATATCCAGAAAGACAGCAAAAAATACATTTTAAAAAGAGGAAAGTTGCAATACATAGGCATCTATGTGTATATAAAATGAAATTAAAACAATTGCAGGCAGGCAGGCTGAACCCTGGAGGAGGTACCGCTAACATTCTGTTTGCTTTTCTCGCAAAGAAATAAAACAGTGTTGAGAACTATTGGAACAGCTGAATTAAATTCCTTTTTTTCCCCCAGTTCAGCTTGGAAGACCAAACGTCTTCAAACCTTAATGGGGAGATATCATAGGCCAGATCAGCACCACCTGGAAGGCTGTGTGTGCATTGGTATGGACCACTCAATAGATCTAGATAAGCAAACTATGCTTCTAGAACCCTTGTGGTGTGGAAGCCAAACTACAGTTATTGTAAGTTCCCCCTCCCCCCCTTTTAATTGCAAGCCCTCTGAGAACTCGCCCGTCCACAAAACCCTTGCTAAATTCTTGCTCAGGGCATGGGAGCATTCTGCTTTCACACAAGAGGAAGGAGTCAACAGAGGTAGCCCCTCTGTGAGTTCCCACTTGTGGGATTCCTGACCAAAGAAACGAAGGGCAGCCATCTGCTTGAGCTTCCGTGTAGGGCTTTACCGTGTCAAAAAACACACACACACGGGAGGATAGTTCCATCATGGCTGTAACTTAGGCATGTTTGCCCAACCAGATTCCTTCAGCTTTACTCCCAAGGAAGGCATGCACGTCCAGAGATTTGGGACTCCATGTTGAAACTGAGCCTGTAGCGGAGAGGTAGGCAACATCTGTTTCAAATGTTCCCAAGACTACAATTCTTTTGGTCACTCATATGCTGACTGGGGCTGATGGGAGAGTAACAATTAAACCAGCCTTGTTGTAGAGTGATGGTTCAAACATCCCATTCCCAGGTGGCCCCTTCCCTCTTAGGGACTTGAAAAATGTTACAGAGGAATCCCAGCTTTAGACTGAAGGAAGGACTGCAGTTCTGGGGATGCTGCAGCATCTCAGTGTCATCCTTCATCCATTGTGAGCAGTTCCTATTTGTTGGCAGTGAAGCAGAAATAGAAACTAAGATGCTGGGAGTGTAGAGGTGTCCATTTGGATGAGGAAGAAAAAGCCTCACCTTTGACCCTGCCAGTAGGACATGACTGGTAGCTTTGTGTTGTGAAAGTTTGGTTCAGATGGCATATGTGTATACAGTACTTGGGCAAGAGAACTGATTGACCATGATTTATCGAGGAAGGCTGCCTACTTGAACAACTTGCTGCTCGGTGGTTGAGCCTTGAAAGACAAGTGGACTCATATTCCCAGGACAAATATAAATCAGGAGCAATTGTGTGGGCATCATGATTATTAATAATAATCACCCTGCAGCTGTAACCTTGGGCGCTGACTGAGAACAGTACTTTTTGCACACATCTGCTTGGGACATCTTCATTATCATTATTAATCAACGTCTTGATTTATTAATCATTGTTTGCTAGTAGAAATCCATAGTTACATAGCGCAGGCCTTGCTGTTAGCAGACACATTGCCACATCTGCTGTTGACTTTGGTGGTGGAGAAGCCAGCAAAACATAGTACAACTCTGTGAAGTGCAGAAGGACTTGTTTGAAGCTGCATACCAGTTGGTGCAAAAAATGGTAGACTCTGACTCACTCTGATGAGTGTCAGTAAATGTGAAAAGACAGCAAACTTGCACTTGAGTTGGGTTTTCTATTTTTGGAAAAAATGACTTGTACGAAATCTGTGATGTGTCCTCCAAGCTTTAAAGCCGAGGAAATCGCTCTTTAATTGAGCAGGATGTCGGGTGGGGGTTGGGGGAAATAGGCAGCCACTCAGGCTAGGGTGTGTACTTCATCCTCATTTCTAAAAATCTGCTAAAAGGAGGGGTCAAAAAGCCCCCCCATATGTCTCTAGAATTTCCCGCCTCTATTCCAAGGTCATTCAAGGGGAGCATCGCTGAGGGCTGAATGGATCTCTCAACCTGGATTCCTAGAAGGAATGCTGGCTGATTTGAGTTAGTATCAGCTCATCTGAAATTAGTTGCAATAAATGGTTTAAATTATTTTACTTTTAATGATGTCTGATAGTCTTTTCTTACCAGGACATGAGCCTCCAGAAAGAGATGTGGATGGGACAGAAAGTGTTACTTCCTGAACCTATGTTGACGTGCCCTTCTGTGCCATCGAAAAGGATCCTGTGAAAGTTCCTTTTGGATGCCGCAGTGTATGTTTCTTGGAGCCGACATGTGTATGTGAGACGCTGTACGCGTGTGCTTGTTTTCTGCAGAATGTCATATCTGAGAGGATGATTCTGCAGCAATACTGACTTGACACTAGGGTTAACTTTACCCATCTGTTATTTTCTGTTTGTATATTCTGTGATTGTTGCTGTGGGCCTCAGCCCGCTTGCAACTGGTAGCAAGTCCCACATAAAACCCATAACATCATGTTTAGGAAACACATGAACAATTCCTGTGTCTCTCTCTCTCTCTCCCCCCCCCACCTTTATTTGAAACATAGCCTTGGGTACTGCTATCACAAGCAGAAGGGCAACAAAGGAGAGGTTTGTTTGGCTTCCTTCTTCTTCAGATTTGCCTCCCTATCCCCAAGCTGGTTGATATCTTAAGCATAGGGGGAGAGAGAGAGAGAGAAAATGGTATTTATTTTCTCCCCTCCCCTTCCTAATAGAAAGCAACTGTTGGGGGGCTATTTTGATGAGGGAAAAAACAGGGAAGGGGAGACAGTTAAGCAGTTCATCCCCACCAGTTATGCACTCAAATGGGAGTCTTCCTATGTATGTATGTATGTATGTATGTATGTATGTATGTATGTATGTATGTATGTATGTATGTATGTATGTATGTATGTATGTATGTATGTATGTATGTATGTATGTATGTATGTATGTATGTATGTATGTATGTATGTATGTATGTATGTATGTATGTATGTGGTTGGCTGGCTGGCTGGCTGGCTGGCTGGTTGGTTGGTTGGTTGGTTGGTTGGTTGGTTGGTTTTTAAATCCAAATATTCAGCTCACAAAGTTCATTCCTATCCCGTGTAATCTCTACTTTGGCCATTACTATGTGTAGGATCAAAGTGTCAGGCACAATTTAGGATGAATGGCTGCCTAACCTCTTGACAGCAAAAGCCTGAGGCGCAACCCTGCGTGGAGCTTGCTTGTGGTGAAGCAGTGAGCCGGAGGCAGTGGAGGATGGCCTGTCTCAATGGACAGCATCTTGGTGCTTCTTTCTGTACCTTAGTTGCTTGACACTGTGCCTGCATGACTGGAACCCAGCAGAGTCAGCTCAACCACCAGGTAAAGCTGAGCTGGGAAAAGCATGGGAGATATAGTTCAGAAGTCATGGTCCCAAGCTGTGAAGCCTCTGTACAAGGCAGCAGGTTTGGGGCAGCAAATTGTTACTTCTTTGATTTATTCATGTTTGATTTTCAGTGGCAGAGTTGAGATGTTCTTTCTGTGCCAAAATACGATAAAAATAGGTTTTGGTTGGTTGAAATATATTGGCAGCAGGGCGGGGGGGGGGGGGAGAGATAAATTTGCCCTGCCTTAGTCAGTAAATATCTTGGCCTGGTTTTGGAAATGGGGCCCAGAGCAGCTGAAGGGGTGTGAAGAAGTAAGCATTTTTAGGAGAAAGAGGGCTCATAGACTTGGGAAGGGATGATTCTCTCTAGAGAGGTTCCCCAAGATGCTGTTAGCTGTTGGGGTTCTGACTCCCCAAGTAAGTGCCAAGCCTTTCAGCTGTTCAGCCAGCCCCTGGGCGTGTGCATTCCAGTGGGAGCTAAGCCCCATGAAGCTGAATGGGGCTGAAATTTCAGCCACACTCCAATGTTAGTGTGGCTGAGATTTCAGCTTGAATGACACATGTGTGCTCATAATGGGTGTGTGGAGTTTGGCTTGGGAAGTGAGTACATTTCATGGTGAGTGCCGGGAAGAGGCAGACCTGAGTCACTGGATACTTTCTCTAAAGCCAAGAATTTTCATTTTAAAACTGGAACATCTGAAACTTGGTCTTGTCCTTGAGCTATCCCCCCACATCTGTATATGTAAGTGCATAAGGGAGTTGAATCCACAGAGAGAGAGAGAGAGAGAAGCTTCTTCTGGCAAAAGCACTAAAAGTCCTAGGGGTCTTTAATTCATGCTGACAGGAAGCTTCTTAGTAAGTTTCCCAAAATTACACAAGGAAAACATCTCCCTTTCCTTCCCCCTTTGGTTGGAATTAGTGTATTCAAAGGAAGCAAAGTTGAAGAAATCTGCCATAATCTCAATAAACAGGGCACCAAAGAAGTCCTTTCAGAATAGATTGGGATGACAAATAAATTCCCAAGAAGGAGGAGGAGGAGAAAAGCTGTTGTCTCCCTTTGAGAAGGCAGCTGTGGTGGGTCATCACTCTGTGGGGACATTTAGGCCTGTTGTGGTAAGCTCATCTGGGTAGCTGGTGATTTGCTGTAAGCAGGACAGGAAGAAGAACAGGAGGGCCACATTCTTCTTACCTGGCCTGGTCCTGTATAATTATCTATGGTCCTTGCGTAGACCTGCTCTGGCAGGGCTTGGTTTATAGTTCTCCTGGCTGCTGGTTACTTTGACTTCATCAAAGCTAGGTGGGACAAATCTGTTACTGGTCCTGCCACCCAGGAAGCTGAACTGGTGAGCACACAAGACAGGTTGTTGTTGTTTTTCTTCTGTAGTAGCAAAAGCAACTGTAGAATTCTTTCCTGTGGGAAGTTAGGCTGGATCTGTCCTTGCCGAGCTACTGGTATGATGTTAAAATTATATTATTGTTCCTAGTCTTGGGTTGGTAAAACTGGTTTTTAAAGTAGATTTTAATCCATTTTGGGGAGAAAAATAGATACCTTGTTGTGCATTGCTTTAAGGGCTTTGGTGAGCCCAACTGCCATTTTGAACAAGATGAAGCAAATTTGCAAACAAGCAAACCAAACACCCTGTCCAGACTGTTGCTCCCAAGAGGGCCCAAACCACAATAATTACCTATCATCTGAGACAAAAGAACACAGCTAGAACAGAATTAGATCTTTCCTGGGCAGAATGAGTGTGTAAACACCTAAAGTTTGTATGGTTTGTTTGTTTGTTTATTTATTTATTTATTTATTTATTTAAAATATTTTTACCTTCCCTTTCCCCTTAAAAAGGACCCAAAGTACAGTAACTTATATCATTCAAAGACAGCATTTTGAAGCTAACAACAGTGAGTAATCAATTACTAAAAAGGATCAAACAAACACCATATTAAAAAACATGAACAACACCAAATCATATCCTAAGTAGTATAGTACAACAATCCATTTAAGAACCTTTCAGGTATCCAGTCACTTAGGGAAAGCTTGCCTGAAGAGAAAGGTCTTTGCCTACTTGTGGAAGGACAACAAAGTCGGAGCCAGCCTGGCCTCCAGTGGGAGGGAGTTCCAATGTCTCGGAACAGCAACAGATAAGGAACTCTTCCATGTCCCCACCTGTGAAGGAGCAGACTGAGAGGCCTGATGATCTTAACACTCAAGCAGGCTCATAAAGGGAGATGAGATCCTTGAGATAGTTTGGACCCAAGCCATTTAGAGCATTACAGCGGTGCCTCGCATAGCGAGGTTAATCAGTTCTGGATTAACCCTCGCTATGTGAAAACATCGCTGAACGGATCAAGAAAACCCATATAAAACTATTAAACATAGTTTAATGCGTTCCAAATGGGCCGAAAACTCACAGTTCAGAGATGTTTTCCTATGGCCGGCAGCCATTTTCGCGCCCTCCCCTCGCTTACCGAGGGCGTGAAAACACTGCGCGCGGCCATTTTGGGGCTTCCGGCAGCCATTTTGGAGCCACCGAACAGCTGATCCGCGGGTCGCAAAGTGAAGGTCGGTAAGCGAACCGCTTACCGACCATCGCAAAGCGATTTTTGGCCATAGGGGCCATCGGTATGCGATCGCATTTGCGATTGCTGAAACCCCCTCGCTATGCGGATTTGTCGTTCTACGGTGCGCTCGTTAAGCGAGGCACCACTGTATAAGCTGGAACCAGCACTTTGAATTCTGCCTGGAAGCAGATTGGCAGCCAGTGGAGTTGCTGTACCATCGCTTGCTTCAGTCATCACTGTTGCTTGTGAAGAATTAGGAGCCAAGGTAAAGAGGAGATATTGCTACCACCTTGGTAATGAAATTGCCTATCTGGTTGGCTGCGTAGGGCAGGGCTATTTCCTAGGTCATTGGCGGCGAACATTTTTGGGCTCGCGTGCCCAAACTGGGGGAAAAAACAACAGGGGGCAGTGTGCCACGACTGCAGAACCAAAAGTGGCAGTGGCAGAACTGAAAGTGGCAGTGGAAGGGGGAATCCCAGGCACAGAGGGGCCTCGAGACCCCACTCCGGATCCACCGCCAGCACCAGCTGCTCCGGATCCTGACCCGCAACCTGCTCGGCCACCAGCACCGCAGTTGCAGCCGCCTACTCAGGTTTCGCTGCGGGGGGGGGAGTAGCAATCCGGCGACTTATGGCTTGCGTGCCGGCAGAAAGGGCTCCAGGTACCAGCTGTGACACGCGTGCCATAGGTTTGCCATTGCTGTCCTTTCCCCTCCTCAGTTGCTTTATTATTATTATTATTATTATTATTATTATTATTATTATTATTATTATTATTATTATTATTATTATTATTATTATTATTATTATTATTATTATTATTATTATTATTATTATTACTTCTCAGCATATCCAGTGCATGTGGACAGATCAAAGGGGTAAGCCTAAACATTAGCAGTCAAGTCCTAAAAGTTCACAGATAAGATGGCACATTTGCAAAATTATAGATTTTTGAATTTCAGAAAGCAAATTAGCAGTTCTTGGCAATTATTATAAATTGGCAGCTAAATTGTAGTTCTTATTGTTGTTTCTTGTGTACTCATTTTTTTTATTGCAAATGAACCTGGAGACCTATTGTCAGGCAGAAGGGTGGAATATAAATATTGAAAAATCAAAACAAAATAAAAGAAGGGGAACCAATCTGGAAGAAGTGGCATCCCTGATTTGAATTCCAAGCCACGTTGTTGGGTTAGAATCTCCCTTTGCTTTTATAATGCATTTGAAAGGGGTGGGGAGAACATGTGATGTTATTCATTTATTGATATTTACTATTATTTATTTGTATTTTTATCTTATTCAATCCCAGATGATATGAGAGAGTTGTAGCAACAACTGTAGCTCAGTGGTTTAGAAAAAAAACTAGGCAATTGTTAAAGGCTTATCCCACCTGCTCCTTTTCCAGTGTCCTGTAATCTCCCCCCTTCTCCCAATGATTCCGAGGCAAATATCGTATAGCAGGCAGGCTCTCCAATCGCACACATGCTGCCTACATCCCAGCCCCTGAATTCCCTCCTGCCATTTTGAGCTCGTCCAGCTTCCAAACGACATATCATGTGCTATGTGTAGGTATCAAAGCCCGGTGGATAAGTGTCCCAGATGCCCCACTTTTCCGGGCCTTCCTAATATCTAAATTTCTGAATCCCACTGTGCCATACCAGATTTGCCATTCTTGATGATAGGACTTGGTAAGTCACGCCCAGACCATGCCCACAGATTCTGCATAGGTGGTCTTTGTCCTTCTAACAAAGTCGTGTCCTGAGTGGATCCTTTTTGCGATCAACTGCCTTCAGAGGTGCACCATAGTTGCTCTGAATGTGAAGCCTGTAACATGGGGTGAGGAATGGGTACAGAAGAATGATGATGTCCTTGTTCAGAAAGCAAATTGGTTGTGAGGCCCACTACTTCCTCATTACACAAATAGTAAGAATATGTTGTTACTTCCTCTGATAAGAAATTAAATGCTTTCCAAATTTGTCCAGAATTCCTGCTGCTCTTAGAGTAACTCTGTGAATGGTTTCCAAGGGGTTGTTTTCAGATATTTGCTTGTGCACCCTGGCTGAGGTATTTTAAAGAAATAGTCCTGATTTCCAATAAATTATTGATTTTATATTAGCACTTTTGAATTAATGAAACAACAGAAAAAAGAAACAAATTCCCCCCCCCTTTTTAAGAGTGACTGAAAAAGCATTCCTATAATTCTGTGTCTCATATCTACACTAGTTAGCTCTGACAGAGGTGACTGGTGGGGGGGGTTCATATGAAGGAAACCATTTGTTTGAGAGTGAACGTTATATAAGAAATATCAGTTTGAAGCCAGTTTGGTTCCCATAAAACTTGTGTATTTGCGTGTGCATGTGCCTATCCATTTTCAGTACTAAATTTAATGAGGACTCTGTTTTTTTCACTTGCTGCATGAAAGCCACCTCAAAGGACTTTTCAGAGACTGGGACATTTAACACGGTGGAAAACCTCCACACACACACACCCCTTGTTTGCCGCCACTTGGCAATATTTTAGCAACCAGCAGTTTGGAGAATACCAGCGACTTTTTGCGTAGCAGCTTCTGGGTAGAAACAGCTTCCAGCAAATCCAGTCTTTGTTTTTGAATCATAACAGTGTGGTGGTGGAGTCAGCTTGGGAAAGAGGACTCTTTTGGCTCTGGTAAGAAAAGATGATAGATTTTTTTTTAACTTCTGTTTTAAATAAACCAAAGGTATGAAATTTAAGGGCTGATTGATATTAGAAAAATGTCCCTTCGCTTTATATGAGAGGAAGTGCCATTACGTTAGTGAAGTGTTACCTGAGTAATGTAAATTTCTGAGCATGATTAAGTTCAGGTTTTAGTTTTATAGAGATATCAATGTAACACAAATATCTGTATATTTATGTATAACTGGAACATATCTTGATGCATATGTAGAATATTTGTGTCAAATTAATATATGTTATAATTTCTAGAAATTTGTTTCTGAAGTTTTACCTGCAATTATTTTCTCTTTTCATTTTCACATCTAAAATGGCACAAATGAATTTCTCTCCTTTTTCCAGTAAATGTGGGTTTTTTTCAAGTTTATCCTGGAATTTTCCTTCTCTATACCGTGAAATTTGTTTTTGTTATATACACCTAATACTACAGCTTAAATAGATTCCGTTCTCACCCTTGTATCTCCGTATTATTCTTTTATAGATTTTGTTTTAAATTGCCAAATGTGCTCTATTTGAAATGATGTCTTTTTTAAAGAGGGATTTTGTAATATTAGAGGAAGGATATGCTGCCTGAGAGTATCCAAGAGACCCGGAGACCAGAAAGGAATTACCAAAAAACAAACAAACAAACAAAAACCTAAGGGCACAATCCACCAGGAAGCTTGTGGAAATGAATGGGAGGTTGGCAAGGGCTTATTTAGTCGTAGCACATTTTGCTTTCATTTCAAGGCTGGCACCAGAATTATGTGGTAGGATTTTAGACATGTTCTGATTTTTTTTTCTTTTTTTAAGTAATTCTAATTTTAGAGGTAAAGGCAAGCAGACAGTCTTTACCAAGAAGAAATCACAAAGCTAACCACAAGTCATATGGTCGAAATATTGAACAGCCATAATAAATGAGATCCCTCAGCCAAATTCCATGGCTGACTGCAGAAGGCTTTCTAGAGAAAGCTTTAAAGAGGACAAAAGCATTTACATTTACTGGAGCAAAAACAGCAACATTCTAAATACTGGAAGATATTAGCTAGTTAACAATTTTACAATCTCAGAATTATTTTAGATGGGCAAATGTTTGTGCAAATGTCAGAGTGAAGATAGAGCTAGTGATTGAAGGGAGATCCCGGGGAGATTTGAATGGGTCATGGTAAGATCTTCTTTGCCAGTAGCCATATGGCATGAGCCGGGTCTAGGGGTGGCCAGGGTAATCTGAGGAAAAGATCCACAGATTTGAAAACCTGTATTATTGAGCCCTGCATATTTCTCTCTCTCTGTTTTTGCTTCTGACTGAAACATTTGCAAGCTATTTAGGTGTTTCTGAACCTGCCAAAGAGAAATGTAACCTTGGAGTCAAAATACAGTTGTTCTTTTAAAAAGTTTTGGGATTTACCAAATGTGAACTGATGATGGTCTTGAATGGGCGGTGGAGAGAGACCAGTTTCAAAGCAGCTCTTTTAAAGGCAGACAGCAAGTATTGTTCCAAAAGTATTTGTACAAGGAGCCTTATTTTAGGCCAATTGCCACACGCAAATTTAAACCCCAAAAGCCAGATAACCTTTTTTCTTCTTTTTTTTGCTGCTGAGGGCTATAGCTTTGCTTTGTGACCAGACTGTAGCTGTCTCCTGCTGTCTTTCAAAGGCAGATAAATGAGAGGCGATATCAGCCTGAGATGTGTAGATTTTAGGGGAAATAGATATCTCTGGTTTTCAGTGAGAGGAGGCCCTTTGGAAATAAAGGATTTGGTTGGACTTGAAACTCTAGGCCAAAGCTATATGGAGTACAAGAAGTCAGTTCGGGCATTTTCATATCAGAGTGAGACTAAATTCAGCTTTTTGATTTTCATTAGCTAGCAGCAGTTGATACAGAGGTGTTTCAGAAGCTAGTGTGCTCACTGTCATTTATCATAGGTCTGTAGTTTAATTATACAACTGAAAGAACACTATGTCTCCATACATCTGAGGCCTTTATTAACAAAAAAGAAACAAAGTAGAATTAGAATGAATGCTTCCTTTTTCATAAAATATATGTGAAAGATCCTACTTCTAAAAATCAGGAGACATGTCAGTGGTTGGAATGAATTCAGTGCCATAAAGAAAATAAACCTGGCACAATCCAGACCAAGTTGGCTGCTTTTCTGTCTCCCTGGTTTTGTTAAGAACCTTTAAATGTGTGTTGATGTCTTTCCCACCGACAGTGAGATTAAGAAGGCATAACTGGCGGGATCATGCCTATGTGTGACTATTGTAAGACTCCATATTCACCTTTCAGTCTTCTGGAAAACAGATACTGTAAATTTTAACTTGAACAATTTTGGAATAAATTTGCAGTAAATGTCCCATCAAATCGACAACATTACTAACAGGCAGGCAAAGATTCTAGTTACCTGAAGAGGAAGGTTCTGGGATCCCTTTCAGAAAACCAAACTATACTCTCCGAGGTGTATTTAACATGGCCCCGTTCTGAACGGAATCAGAATCCAGCTTGTCCTTACAACCCTGAACAGTATCGGACCAAGGAAAACATCAAGTAATATGCTTTCTCCCATCTGGCTTGGGATGAAATAGGGCATTCCCATAAACGAATGTGGAAGGATTTGCTTAGGGTCAGGAATGTATATACTCTGCTTCTCAAGCCCATCAAATATGTGAATTAGCTAATTTCTGTATGAACTTCTCTGATATGCATGATAGATTTTCACCTTGATATTTTAAATTGTAACCCTCTACTGTATATTACTCTCCCCTAAGAAGATATAGTATGATGGCAAGTCTAAAAGAGCCACATGAGAGATGAGATGGGGCAAACAGGCAGGAGTTTTAGGAGACAGAAAGAGATAGCCATGAAAGTCATGGAAAATCTACTCACAGGACAGTATTGTCTGCAGCAGGCAAGAACCACACGCATCCAGCCACATGATCCAGAACCAAAAGGGCTAGAAATGTGCTCTTTGAAGAGCAAGTGAACTCCAATCCATATTGTGTGCCTGGCCTATGTAGGCGTTTCTCATGTGAATTTTGTTTTCATCTAGATCCATACCTCAAAGAGATAGGAAGGACAATACTTACTTACTTACTTACCCACTTATTTATTTAATCTATACACCACCTTTCTCCTGGTGAGAAGACACAAGGCAGCTACTAGAGACAGCCTGACACATTCTGCCACTCTCACAAGCTACGGCAGGCAATCCAATCCAATGCAAAAATTTTTACAACAGGTGTAATTTTTGGATCATGCCCATTCTGCAAGGTACAGCTTGTGTGGTCTTCGTCATATCTTAAAACGCCCAGTTGTACAGCTTGACTGGCCTTTTCACCATCTATGTATTAACCAGCAGGTATGAGTAAGAATTCTGTTTCTGGTGGCTTTTTAATAAGAATTTAACAAAAAAATGTTCAGGATGGAAAGGATTTGGAATTGATTTTAAATTTGCAGTTTGGTCCACCTAAGGGTCAGATTGCTTAACTTTCAAAAGCTTGGGTTTGCAACCCTATCTATTCACCTATTTTAGATCTGAGCTAGGGCTGCCACCTGTTTTTGGAGAGATTTCACAGCTGTGATACCTACACGATGAATAAGTACATAGTTTCATCCTCCCCATGTTGGGACTAGCTTATACGTTGAATGTGGCTGGCCCACGTGGGGCAGAATTTACTTTCATTTAATTTTGGAAGAACTTGCTAACTTTTTCCAGCCTTTTCATATTCAGGATGGAAACAAATTTAGGTTTAAGAAATTCAGTTTGGGGAAGATGATATTGACTCATTTTCCAATCTCTTATCAATAAGGATGCCCTCAAGTAGCCCCAGTATCTCTTTTAGGAAACGTTGCTTATATGCAGCTCTCTAGAAGTTAGTACAGACATATGTTTTTGTTCTGGTTGTCTCAGTGGCTAGGATCCTTTGCCTAAATGCAGAGCAGAAGGAAAAGCATGTAAGGTCTTCCCTGGCCCCAGCAGGCTCCCTGTTGCATAACCCTTCTGACACTGGTTATGAGATCAGTCATGCCATTGGTCACACAACAGGGAGCTTCCCAGAGTGAGAGTGAAACTGATGTAATTTCTCTTCTGTTTCACTTTTGGGCAATGGGATACTAGCCAGTATCTTCTTTCCACAAGGCACAGATAACTAACACATTTTTGAAAGCTGTTTTAAGCCTGTGCTTAAATGTACAAAGGGCTTGTCCACATGGGCTCATTGGAGTGGACTAAAGAGGATTGCTAGAAGTTGCAGAGAGTCTAGTAGGTCGTTTGGTGCACTCCTTCCATCCAAATGGCATACTCACCTCATGCAACCATATTTGATCCAGGTCCTTCCACTGCCAATTTCCCATATTGTGAAGTGGCTTAAGAAAACAGCTACTTCAGCTATTGGAAAAATAAAACATTTCCTCTGCTGCATGGAGAGGCAGAGGAAGTGATTTTTTTTTTTTACATTCAATTAGTGCAGCACATCACTTATAAAAAGATTAAAAATATTGAAAACTTTGTCTTGGAAGTGGGAGGAGACATGAGTGGACAATGAAGGGATTTCTCCTCCTTTTTCTTAGTGATTTGTTTCAAAAGTTGGGTTGAGAACCCGCCCACAGCTGAATACACTGCTGGTTGTCACCGCTGGCACACTGTGAAACTAAGTCATTCCTTTTTCATTCTGACAAAAATCCGCCGCCCCCCTGAGAAATCCAGTCTTAGAATCACCTACAAACTGACTGTATATAGTGCAGATTGGCCGTCCCTTGTGACAGTCATGAAGTGTTACCCTACCAGCACTTTGTTCAAATCCTTTCTTTATAAATGCTCCTCTGAATGGAAACACCAATCATCTGGCCTTTGCTTTTCTTTCCCCCGCCCTTAATATGGATGGAGATATATGAACGTTTGCACTGGATTTGGAGCCAGATGTGTGTGTCAAAATGGCTGAGAAGGGTGGGGACATTTACCTTGAACCGGTTCCTGTTTATTTTCAAAAAGAGCCAATAAACCGAACCTGTTGTGTAGGGCCTTGGGACAGAGGTAGGTACAGTCTGTTCCACGTGACCCACATTAACAAGGTGCGTCTCTGTTTTGCACCTGTTGGAGCCTGAGAGCGTTCCTCAGGGACAGTCTTGTCAGGACCAATAGCGGCCTTGGTAGTTAGGTCAGAGTTTGAAACTGCTCCTTTTTGGGTTATGCTGGCAGGGGATCATGGAAGGCATAGTCCAAAAAATAACATTTGCAAACTCTTGAATTAGATTGTCACCACTTAGTTAGGAGTGGGGAAATTGCGAAGCCCTCCAGATGTTGTGGGGCTACAATTCCCATCACCCCTAATCTACATAGCCAGCGGTTAGGGATTAAAGGGCTTCCTGTCCAAGGGCAGCCAATTACAGGTTTAAGGTGCACTATTCCATTTGGCTACCCTCCACTCTTCAGCACAGCTGTTATAGATAACGAAAAGGAATGGCCCACCTTAAGCCCGTAATTGGCTGCTCTTGGACACTACTGATTGACCTAGGCAGGAAAGAGAAAGTGCAGCCTGCTGTCTGATTGGCTTAGCTGCCTCCTACTTCCTTATTAGTTTATGATACAATGTGGATGGACCAATGAGGTTGCATTATGCTCTGTAACACCCCCCCCCCGAAGCCACCTTCCCTTCTGTTTTGAACAAGGGGTCCTTGCAGGATCTTGGCTGCTACCACTGCCATTCCATATGTCTATCAAACCTTGGAAAACTTAAAATATTGGAATTGTTGTCTCAATGGCAGTTTTCTATAAGAGATGCAGGGGGTTGTAATTTTTTAAAAAATAATTTTTTCCACATTTGAATTTTTATATAGCGAGTGCTATGGTAAGTACTGAGAGAAAAGGAAGACTGTGAAGGCTTGAATGTTATTTTGTGTTTCTAAATTGTTGATATAAAATTTGCAACCTTCCCACCAAACCTGAAGAGGGGAAAGAATGGGACGTGGATATGGTGACCCTGGTGCTGTTGATGTTGAATTGGAGCTAGCATGAATCCCATGCCAGGAAGATAAATAGTGGAAACAATAGTGAAGAGATCTAGAAATGCCAGTTTGCTTAAGACTACCTAATGAGTATGTATGGTTACTTTGTTCATAACTCATCATTCTCACCTCATCTTCCTGAATCCCAGTCCCTTCGTCCAAGGTGGAGTAGCTAAGCAGTTACACAACAGAAGTAAGGTGCCTCGCTGATTTCCGTCTGCTCTGCTTCTGATCAGAAATAATGACAGATGGGTGATAGATAATATCTGTACCCTCCTTTGGAGAGAAATCCAAGCCAGATCCAGGATGCATGCTATGGGATTCTGTACATTTAAGGGGTGCTGATTTGCAGCCTTTTCTCAGTGTCCTGATAAAAGTGGTCCATGATAAGGGATCCTGGGGTGAAGGACTGGAGTAATGCATACTGAGGCTCAAAATTCTTGTCAAAATTTAGAGTTGTGTAGCATTAAGGTGAAAGGATAAATTCAATTTTAGGGCCATATTATTTGTTTTTGCATTTAGGCCCCCACCCACCTATCCATAATATGAGATCCTAAAAGCTGGAATTTACTTATTGCCTTATCAGATGAGATACTAATTCCATGTTCAGAAGCATCACTGCTCCTTGTCTACTTATCTCTTTCTTCCCTTTCCCCGTTTTACCTGTCCATGGGACATCAAAGGGTGGAGATTGACCAGTAGGAGAAGCTCATCAGGAAATGTCATCAAATGACACACACCTACAAAGTGCACAGATCAGGACAAAACAATGCAGTACTAGGTTCAACGTGAGGGAGATCATGCACAAGAGCAAGGCAGAACAAAAATACACTGTCACTCAGAAGTAGTATTAAAAAACAAACAAACCCCAAACTAACCCTGGAAAGCAGTGCGTTTTGTCCTACTATGACTGTGATAACACTAGTTTGAGCCCTGGGTGATGCAGACACCAGAATTCAGTACAGGTTTTCTGGGTGCAAGAAAAAAAAATGAACGAATGGTCAGTATGGACAGGCTCAGCCTTTTTTATTTCATCGGAAATGTGCCTCCATCTGCATTTGACAGATTACCTTACTGTTCTTTTGTAATTGGTCAGTGTAGAGATGGTATGGCTTTGTTTCCATCTCTGGTGGGACAGGCACATGACATTGATAGATGGCAATGCCCTGAGAAATCATAGATGGAATGGTCTTGCTCCCACCCAAGCCTTCTGAGCTGGTTTCCTGCTACACAAATGGCTATTTTGCCTAGTAGTTTTACTATGTTCTTTTCTTTTACCCCGAGAGCAATTATTACATGTCATCAGATTGCATGCGATTTATGATGGCCCTAATATGGTTTTCAAGATATGTGAGATATTGAAGGAATATGTTACAGCCCAGTGAGTTTCCACGGCCAAATGGGGATTTGAACCCAGGCCTCCTGAGTTCTTTTACAGCACTCTGTCCCTTGCACCACATTGGTTCCCAGCTGAGAGCAGTAGAATCTCCCATCATCGCACTGTAGGAAGTCAATTTGTAAAGGGCTGCTTTGCTTTCATTGTTTGATATGCCTTAAATGTAAAGTCTTAGATTATGCTCCTTCTAAATGATTGGTAAAAGGTTTCTTTTTAATTCATGCACGCATGCACGCACACATATATACACATACAACACTTGGAAGGAGAGCAGGGAGAGAAAGGAGGGCTGGAATATTTTCCATATGTTGGCCGTGGGACGAGACTCATTTCAGGTTCCCTTTCCACTCCAGTACAGAATCTGGCAGGAACACAATCCTTCCTTGGTGCCAAGCGATATACTATAAACTGATGCTGTATTTTAACATTTGAAATAGCAGTGAGGTGTTCCATGATGCAGGAAGCATCCACGTATACATATGAGAAAGACAGACAGCTCCCCCCTTTTCCCGGTTCTTTGCCATGCTTTGCCTCCAGTGTCACTCTTCATACAATATGAGCCTTTTTGTCACCCTCAGTGATGGTGGTGTGTGTGTGTGTGTGTGTGTGTGTGTGTGTGTGTGTGTGTGTGTGTGTGTTGGATGAAAGGTGACTCTCAGAAGTCAGGTAGGGTATTACCTGTTTTGTACAGTGGTGAAACTATGAAGTGATTCCCTGGCTTTTGAACTACAATAAATGTGTCATCCCCCCCCCCTGCTCATGCTGTGCTTTTGCATCTCCTGTGACAAATTACAAGAAATCCCACATGTTTGGAATCAAAATGTCAACTTCCAGGCCTGTGTCAAGACTAGGGAGGTTTTCATAGGAACCCCACCTGAAATGTGGGGCTTTCTTTTTCTTCTGGTGACTGGTAAGAGTCAATCCTGAAGATTTTCCAAAATAGAAAAAATGTCTCCAACGTAGCCTTTTTAGGTGGAAACAATGACACTGAGGTGGGGAGGATGGGTACCATCATTACATTTAAATCTGATTTTTGTTTTTCATTTTAATTAGACTGTGTGTGTGCATTTTCCAGAGGCTTTGGGTCAATCAAGCAAAGGGGTGGGCGTGAGGAGAGGAAGAGAAAGAAAAAAAATTATAATACAATTTTGATCAGCTTCAGGCATTGCAAAGGAATTAGATAGTAGATTTATACAATGGAGAGACCTATCAGTGGCTGCTTATTTTAACAGCCAAGTATGCAAAATGAAAAATCACATCCTTCAAGGCAGAAGACAAAAAATACTGGATGTATCTAATGTGCCAACCAAGCAGTTCGAACGCATGTAAAAATGCAAGTAGATAAATAGGTACCACCTGGGTAGAAAGGTAACGGCGTTCCGTGTCTAGTCACTCTGGCCACGTGACCATGGAAACTGTCTACGGACAAATGCTGGCTCTATGGCTTGCAGACGGGGATGAGCACCGCCCCTAGAGTCTGACACGACTGGACTAAATGTCAAGGGGAACCTTTACCTAACGTGAAAGTAGATTGCAAATGTGTTTGATTTTTTTTAGCAGTCCTATAAAGGTATCACCCTGCTCTTACATTTGTGTAATTTTAAGGACCACGTGGCCTTTTCCTAAATCTTTCTGGATGAACCTACAGTTCTTGGGAGACAGGGTTCATTGACAATATGATTCATTTGATGGTTCATGATGCAGGGGCCGGAGTGCTGGAGTGCTCTGTCTTGCCTCTAGATTGAGCCATGTACATTGTCTTACATGCATGGTCTTCTTTGTTGCACTCTCTGAGTTAACCCAGATCGTATGACTGTTCTATACAAATTCTCCTCATATAAGGTAAAGAGAATGGGGATGGGTGAATCTATAAACTTGGGGTTTCACTTAATTTTTCATGTTCAACTTCAGGTTTTCATGTTTCACTTCAAGTTTGTTTTGGTTCGTATTGTGAATGTCGCAAATTCCAGCCCTTCTCCCTGATCTACAGCAACATCATTTCTAAATACATGATTTTTTTTTTTTTTTTTTGGTATGTACTTTCCTTAGGCCACACATTTTCTACAGACATTTCTCTGCTTATAATATGTGCATACCGGTAATTTCTTCCAATGCACACATTTTTGTGTGTACTTTATTATAATCAGCCTTGTTCAAATTTTTGGAAATTGCTAACCGATTCACAAAATTTTGAAAAGTGCAGATTTGTGCACGGGTACCTTAGTTCGTTTGGCAGGTACAAATCTAATAAATTTTCACATTTTTTCCTCTATTAATTGCTTCTCCATCCCTAATAGGAAATGATGATTGGATATCTCCTGGGGAAAAATATATTTGCTTTGTCCTGTTCAACCCCTTTTCATTTTGTTGTAGGCAAATTTGGCATAAGGGGGCAAGTCTTGTGAAATGTCAAGAAACAACAGGAGTATTTTTCAGGGTTTGCTTTAAAAAAAACACCTCTCCCTGTTTGCCTGTTAGTCTTCAGACAGACGCAGACTAGAAAGATAGGGCATTATCATTAGGGATCTCAGAATATCTTGCTAGAAAGTGCAAAACGCACAGTTTTCCTCCATCAGAGATTTATGCCATCAAGAAGGTCATGGCGACAAACATCAGCATGAATGTGCAGGCCATGCCCCTAGCTGTGAGCAGCCCAGGGCCAGGCAGGGGAACCTGTAGCTCCTGGGCTTAACCCAGTTCACAGATGGACAGACTCTAGTAATCTGTAGCCTTTTGTTTGACTCCGTCCTCTCTCCAAATTCCTGCTATCCTCCATTTGATCAGAAATAGCAAGGATTCGGGGCTACTCTTTTAGCATGAGTTTCAACACGAAATGTGCAGGTGGGGGAAAAATTGTGCAGGTGGAAATTGATATATATGCCATTAGAGAAACATTGAAAAAAATCAGACAACTTATATGTCTATGTTTATTACGAATGTAAACAACAGGCAGTGTCATATAACATAATTTATGGAAGCAATTTTGAAATCCTTGGTTTCCATTCTTAAGTCAAACTGCCCAAACCATATTTACTTTTTTTTGGCTGAAACCCCTTCTTCTTCACCTTCGCCAGCACTGAAAGTGTATAGACTCTTTTGACTGCAGCGTAAGAGGCACTAAAGCAAACATTCAGCTTGAAGGCTCTGTGGAGAGTCTGACAGGGCATTTGTGCAGCTGGAAAAAGAATGTCAGCTGAGAGAAGATGTCTCTCTCTGATCCTTCCCCTTGCAGTCCAGGCTCCAAAAACCAAGTGCCAACTACAGGAATATTTCTGAAACTGATGCTTCCATTCTGCAGAAGGTGATTGGCTTTATAGGGCATGGGCTTCCTGGCATTTTTCCCCAGGATAGAGGAAGAAACGGACCATTTTGTACAGTTGGTGTATTGTGTAACAAAACCAAACAATGGACTGCTATGAAATGCATTTGAAATTTGAGGTGACTTTTTACACAGAAATTATAAGGTGTATTTTGTTTGGCTGGCGAAACTCATGTTTTTTGGTAGCATTTCCAGTCACATTATTTTATTCTGCTCTTGGCTTGTGTGATCGCTTATCTGAATCCTACAGGGCTGTTGCTGTGCATGTCTAGATGACATCACTAATAATGTGCAGAGTTGTGTGGATATGAGCCCTATTCTAATAAATAAATAAAAATAAATAAATATTTTTTTGCCTGCCTTTTGCACAGACTGTTAAGGGCAACAACTGCAATTATTCTGGTTATTCTAGACAGAAAGTGTGATGGTTATTTAAATTCCAGTGCAAATATTCTGGTCTTCTTCCAGTCAAACTCCCTTGGGAATTTTGCTTGGAAGATTTTGCCTCCCCAGTGAGCAGTTAAAGGAGCTTACAAGTTAGGTCAATATACCCAACCATATTTGCAACTTTTCTACCAACCTGGATTGAGTTGAATGCATTACATATGTTCACTATATGCACAGAGCTACAGATTGTTACTTAAGCCATTGTAATAATTTCCAAACGGGTAATCATGTTAGTCTGTTGCAGGAGAAGCAATAAAAAATCCCATCATACCTTAAACAGATTTATTCTAGCATGAAATTCTGTGAACTATACAGCCTACTTAATCTGTTGCATTAAGTGGGCTATAGTATTGAAAGATGTATGCTATAATAAGTTTCTTAGTCTTAAGATACCACAAGCACACTGACTTGTTTCAAGGATTTCTGTTTGTGTGTCTGTAACAAATTTGTTTACATGAAGACAAATTTAATTGATTCAAACTCCATTATGTAACAACAGTTAACCTAATTTGTGAGTAAGGTTACCGTATTCTAGTTCTTCGAATCTGGGTAACCAACTCTGCATGTATTATTGTTGGTATAACATGCAGATAGCCACCTTATGCATGTTAAGTTTTGTATTGTTTTTCTGCTCAACTACAGTATTCTGTTCTTCTCAACCACTGATCATGCTGGCTGGGGCTGATAGAAGCTGGGTACCCAACAACCTCTCAGAGGCTTCTCTATTTCTGCAGTCACCCACACCATCTAGCTTTTATTATCTTGGGCCAAAGGAGTGGACAAATTGGTCTCTTCCAGACGTTTTAGATTGCAGTTACCATAATTCTTGGCCATGCTGACTGGGGTTTATAGGAGTTGTAGTTGAATACATCTGGAGAGTACCAAATTGCCAAGAACTTGGTGCATTATGTATTTCCCATCATGGATATTTTCTCATACTGTAGATACTTGACTTTGCTTGCTCCTAGGCACATTCCTACACTTTTTATAAGATGAAGAGTATGCAGACTGAGTTCTGGACTTGGCATGAAAATCTTTACCTTACAGATATGTGTGCATGCTGTAGAGCAGTGGTTCCCAACCTTGGGTAACCCGGGTGTTCTTGAACTGCAATTCCCAGAAACCTTTACTACTTGCTATGCTGGCTGGGTTTTCTGGGAGCTGCAGCACAAGAACAGTGAGTGACCCAAGATTGGGAACCACTGTTGTAGAGATATGTGATGATAGTGGTGATAAAAGACTGTCTGCAAAAGAAGGAAAACCCCAAGTATACAAGAAGAAAAAAAGGAACCATTAATCCATTAGTCCATAGTGGCTATGTATATGCTACAGAAACAAAGGTAGCAGAACAAGAAGTAATTACTCCTGGAAGAAAGCAGTGTTTTCATACATGGCTTGACTAGCTACAAGCCAAGCCCCAACAAGTATAAGAGAGGAGGGGCAGGAAGGGATAATATGGGAGTTGGCAAGAAACCATACGTAAATGTGGGGCAGTTAAGAGCATAGCCAGGGGCTTTTGAGATTCCTCTTTCATTGTAATAATTATAAGATATAAATTGTAGCACACACTGGAGGTTAACATGGAGCCTTTTGTTGCCAAAAAATGAGGAAGGAATCAAAAGTAAAGAACAATGCATTCAACCTATCTACAACATGTTATCTAGCTGTTTGACCGCAGGAAGATTTACTTGACTATTGGTTAGATCTGGTGTTTGGTGAAGATGCATATTGACGAATTTCTGAAGAAAGGGTCTTTCTACTTTGGTGGGTATCCCATCTGGGTGAAAATAAGGGTATGTTTTATAGAATTTTGTACTCCTGTAAGTAAGAATGGTCTTATATTGCTCTTCTATTGGGCTTTCAGCTGTTATATGATGATTATTTGTTTATTTGGTCTGGTTTGGGTAGATGGTCAGCTTTATCTTAATACCTACTCAATATCTGTGGAGGGTAAAGTACATAGTGGCTGGAATCCTGTTGGTGGAGCTGTGCTATGCACCTTAGATGATGTTATCAGCTGCAGCTATGCAACAACCTTTTCTAGAGAAGATCTCCCATCTACCTCAGATTCCAGGAATCCATAAAGATCCCCTTTGTCCAGCAAGCTATTGGGAGCCTCAGAATGGGGTAGAGAATGGTTTAAAGCCTGGAAATTGCCACCACCTGCCCTGGATCCACCTCTGGGACCATTAGTGGCAATTTTCTATTTTTCAATAATTCCCTACTTCATTCTGCAGCACTTATGCAAAAGGTGTAGCTTTTAGCAGCGAGTTGCTATAAGTTAAGAAATCTCTGTATTTGTTGCATGTTGAATCACACAACTTGGTATGCAAAAGGTAATGCCTCTAGAGATTTCTTAACCTACGGAAATAAACAGTTTCAGGTTATGCCTTTTATGTAACTGTGTAACAGGATTTTCAAGTTTGCTCTATTTTCTCCTTCCCGCAACAAACTGCAAAATGAATATTCAATAGGCATCAAAGGGTGCAAATCTGACAGAATATTCTGGATTTTCCAAACACTGGAAAGAAAATTTCACTCTCCGAAAATTAAAACAAACCAAAACTTATTCTCTGCCCCTGAACTGTTTATTTTTGCATAAATCTGGGCAAGGGGACTTTTTTTTCAGGTGGAGGTCAGTTAACAATTTAGGAACTATTTCAGGGTCCATATTCCAGTATTTTTGGGGTCAAAGCAGAATGTGGGGGCAGATACAAGCCTTGCAAGTTTTGGACATTTTCCCACCAAGTGCACACAGTACAACTCAATTCTATGCACGTCTGCTGTGCAGTAAAGCTGTAGCGCAACAGGTTCATGGACTGCAAAACACAGTCAGGTTCCACACAACAATCTGTAACCAGCTCCATGCAACTAAAGAACCACCTTGAATTTAGCCCGGAAGACAAAATAAAACTAGACCTGCTACATGCTGCAACAATACATTCTGCACCAGCAAAAGGCTGTTAAAAGAGCAGCTTCTCACAGAGTACCCTTCCTACAATACCAGAGGATTGATTGTATGACCCTTCAGCTCTGTAAGTCTGTGATTGCCGCTACATTACCATTTGTTTCATTGTTTGTGAAGCCCCTACAAAGACATTGGGCTTTTTGTGAAACAAAAATACAAAAGCTCTGCCTTCAACTTTCAAACAAGATACGGGGGGGGGGGGCACAACAAAGAAGGGGAAAGGGAGAAGCGCAAGATCTGTCAGGGGGAAAAAGTATATAGTGTCACGTTATCAGATATATGTGTATGTACACAACTGAAGGAGCTAGGCAGATAAAAAGGAGGAACAGTGCAAGGCCGGTAAGGCAGAATGGTCGGAGCCTGAAAATGGAGGATTCAGTCTGCAGCGTATGACTGGAAATGGTACCAGAGGAGCAGAAAGGAGGGGAAGGAGCGTGGCTAGAGAGGCAAGCATACAGAAAAGTTGGAGCACGTGAATGAATGTGTTTAACAACTAACAGAGGTACTGTATTTAAAATAGCATATGAGAAAAAGATGAGGACCCATGTAGAGAGCAGAAAAGATGAGTAATATGGCCAGAGTGACGAGTGGAACAGATGAGGCGAGATGAGGAATTCAAGGCAAAGTGAAGTGAGTTGAGAGGATAAACAGAAAGGCCGAGCTACAGGAGACTTCAGGACTGAAGGTGAGAGAGATTGCAGCCATAAGCTTGGGGGGCGGGGAAGAGGGCAGACATTTTCTCACAACGAGGAAGATGATGACATTCCACATCTGAATGGGGGGTGCGAGGAAGATAAAACTGAAAAATAGCAAGGAGATGAAACAGTAGAATGACCCTGATACTGATTTTTATGTCCGTTGTATTAACATGCTGCATGGTATAATAGATATTCAAGCAGGTTATTTTAAATATGTGTCATGGAATACAATATGAAACAAAGCAACTCTAAAGTGAATGTTCAAAAATTAAATAATTAAAAACACTCCCACAAGCAGTTAAAAAAAAGAGTACAGTAGTTGTAACTCCAACAAAGAAAGTGTATGTAATCAAATCCATTTTCTATAGGAACTCAGAGTTTAACACAGCTTCTGCTTCTTCAGTACAAGAGATTAAGTGTTTCAGGGTTGGTGCCACCACTGAAAAGACTGGTATTTGCCATGTAAACTAATAGCATTCCAGTTGTTGTGGACCAATTAATAAGCATTCCACTGAGCATCTCCAAGATCAGCTGGACCACACAGAGGGGAAGATGTTTTACTAGTAGAAAAGAGGGAGCATAAGATGGAAGGTAGGGGCAGGTTTTATCAGGAGACAGCTTTAAGATACAGTATAAATACGGTAATAAGAAGAAACAGCATAGCAAGTGTTATAAATCTCAACTAAGGCCATAGTCATACCCATGAAATATTTTCCAGTTCTCACCCTTTGATGTTGCAATTTAAATTTGTGATCACATGTTGCATGGCCATTAGTGAATTATTTACCCAGCAACCGTGCTAATTGCAGACCATTTCTTGCTCAGCAGGAGACCTCTACTTTTTTTTGTTGCAGGTCTTTTTTTAAAAAAAATTTGCATTGCTGTGTGTGTGTGAATGATCTTATCTCAACTTCTTTAAACTTCTGTCATCATGTCCTTTTGAAATGTTTTATTTTTTAAAAAATAACCATGGCATTTATGCTGATGTGTCGGTTAACTTCTGTCAAATGGTCTCAACAAGAAGCTCTGACGCTTATTGAATTGGAAGGAAATGATTCAGTAACCTTGGGACGCACATCCTGAAATAATTGCCCCATGATCTCAAAGCATGACAGGAACGTAATTAAAAGTCGCGTAACCACAGGGGGACATTTTGCTGGTGTGACTGTGGCCTAAGAGAATAGAAAAGCCAAAGATATTCTGCATGAAGATTAAAAGAATTAAAAATAGAGCTCAGCGGATAAATATGTAAGCTTCCAGTTCTATCCAAAGCTGATACCCTTCGGATAAGGTGGTTTCATTCTCCCCAGTCAGCATGATTGGTGGACGTTAGGATGGCTCAGGTGCCTCCTGCAGTCTGCAGGGGTGCGCTCTGTTCATTGTCCCACCACTTCAATCCTGACAAAAAGTAATGGGGGCTGAAGACGGGTCCTCTGCTGTCCTCTTTAATGACATCCAAAATCTGCTCTCTGCAGATCCTTCACTCTGCCTAAAGGTAGGACCAGCTCTACCATGCACCCCTTTCTTTACACATATCAGAGCACTGCACGATTCAAAATTCATGTATGCACGCGAAATATAGGCAAAATCAAATACCAATTAAAATGTCAAGGGAATCAGACTATTTTTGATCAGATACAATCAGAGCTTGAGATGTGTGCAGAACATTTTCCTCCGCTTTAGCCGTGCTCCAGGAGATTGGCATCCATTGGTGCTGTTCCTGTGCAATGCTTCTGGAAGTGAAAGATTGGCTAGCTGCACACTTTTGCCCTGGGGGATATCCGAGTGTACTCCCAATGCTTTCCCATTCTTTGAGGAAGCCTTCAATGTACACCCAAACAATCAGTTATTAGGCAGATTCGGACCCACAGCAGCCATTTTGTGTCTGGCTAAGCAAGTCATGCCATCTTCCTTCTCCGTTGCCTCCCATGCCAGAGAAGCCCCCCCCCCCCCGATCTTGGCCTTCTAATCACATGTCCCCCACTTTCACCAATTAATTTGAGCTCTGTTCTCTCCCTGCTCTTTGTTCTTTCAAAGGGAAGTTCTCCATCACATTATAAATTTCCCCTCCAGTGCCAAAATTAATTATTATAGCCCAAGACTGAGGTAGCCCTGAGCACCTTATATAACTCTCTTTATGGGGGAAATGAGAAAGGGCCTTCAAAGTTGTAGTAGCCAGAATCAAGCCCCCTTGTGGGTTTTGCTTGTTGTGTGTGCGTCAGCTTGGTCCTGGCCAAATCACAGTACCATTTAGGGCATCCTTGAGTCCTCAGGGGACAGAACAGTTGTCTAGCCAATACATGATCCTGCCCCAGTTTGGTTGCATTATATAATCAGAGTTTCATTATACAGTATAATCATTATATAATCAATGGTGGTCCTCTAGATTTTTTTAAAAACAGCAACTTGTATAATTCATGACCATTCGCTGTACTGTCTAGGGCTCATGGGATTAGCAGACGAAAAAACAGGACAGAACAACAACAATAACAACAACAAATACTTTGAGGGCCACAGTTGCCCACCCTGATCTAAGAGACCCATTCGAAAATCCTATTGCAATGCTCCATAGGGGGACAGTTCTCAGTTCCTAGATAAAGGGTAATTCATAGCAATTGGCCCTAGAAATGTCCCCATAACCTTGATGGGTGCCCATCTTTGAAAATCACAGTTTGCTGAAATGGACTGAATGTTCTTTTGAGTCTCAGTCCCCATTCCCTAAGTACCGCTTCCTTCACTGCCTGCCTACAAAAAGGTTTATGGGAGGGGGGAGAGAAACCCTTCATTGTTTCATCTTGTAAATTTCACATGTGTCATCTTCCATGGCAAACCAGGCACATCTATTCAGTACCTCAGACTGGGCAGGATCCCTCAATATGATTTTACATTTCTCTGTTAAGTGGAATCATGGCTGCCGCTGTAGCCGCCTTCTTCTCTAATGTGGTAAGGAAATGGTGGCCATGTTCTGTACTGCAGAGAATTTTCGTTGGAGCCCAGCACCACAGCAAAATAATCTTTCTCTCTTTCCCCCTCCCCTCAGGTTCCTCTCCACATCCTTCAGCACCTGCCAGCAATTGTGATGCGGCGGCATGGCCCACTGGTTTGGCTCTGGCCTTCTCTTGTTGTTTCCTATATGGCTAGGCTTTGCTAAAATGGCTTCCTTTTTAGTGAGGCTCACTTTGTGTTGCATGTGATGGAGATGGTGGGGGTGGGAAGAAGGGGTCAAGGCCTGGAGGAACAGTGAGGGAAGGGGGGGGCCGCTGTGGCTGAGGAGGGTTGGCAAAGACATACATGTCTGAGGCTACACCGACACTGGCTCTTGCCAAATTTGCTTTCACGTGAGCTTTTGATTCAGCCACCAAATTAAAAAAAAAGATTAAATAAATAAAAGGCCCAAGGCCCCTCCTGCTGCCGTGAAGCTGTGCTCAGGGAATGGGGCGGGGATATGGCTCCGGCACTGTCTGGGAGTGCAGCTTGGAGCTGGCAGGTCCGGGGACAATGAAGCAGACCTTGGCATCAGAGGTTTGGCAGAGAAGTGAGATTGGGTAGGGAAAGGGGGGAGTGGGTGGGATGCACAGATGGTCTTGCCTTTATTTCACCCCAAAAGGAAAGAGGATGTGTGGGGTGGAGGACTTGAAAAGGGGTTCCTGATGCACCCCATGCTATTTGGGGAAGGATCTCGCCTTCCTGCCCACCAACCCTTCTATTTGGAAGGCATAAAGAGAAAGGCTGGATGCGTCGCCTAGGAGAGGCAGAGGGAAAGGATGCTAAGCACCCACTCTGGCTGCAGGAATACTGCCTGGAATAATTGGGTGTGAGGGTCCCAGGGGCCTGGGAACAGCTGCCCTGTTTAAGGGAGCCAGGCAGCTGTGACAGCCAGGGACTTCGGTCTGTAATATGTGTGAAAGGGAGAAGCAATCCCTTTCCTTCCTTCCTTCCTTCCTTCCTTCCTTCCTTCCTTCCTTCCTTCCTTCCTTCCTTCCTTCCTTCCTTCCTTCCTTCCTTCCTTCCTTCCTTCCTTCCTTTGGGTTAAGACTACAGCTGCTGATCCCATCACTGAATTTTCTGCAGACTGACATGCTGCAAGGCAGACCCTTTAATAATAATTTTTTTTAAGGGTCCACAAATCATCCTCCCAACCCTTTGTCTTTTTATCTGCTTGTCTGTCCTTTGTAGGTGACCAGTAGTTGCCTCTCTACAGTCTGGCAGACATAAAGAAGTTCTATTTCCTCTGTAGCAAGCAGTTGGATATTATGGGGTACCGAAAGAGGGGGGGAAGAGTTACTCATTTGCCACTCCTTTATACATGTCAAAGAAAGGAAGGCCTTCAAACTCCATCCATCTGTACATTTGTGCTTGTCTCTGTGTTTGGTGACAATGGAAATTAAGACTCGCCTCCCCTCCCCTCTATAGGGATTTGGGCACAATTTCATTTAAGCTAGGGTAAGCAGCCTTTGGCCCTCCAGCTATTTTAGCCCTTAGCTTCTACAGTATCTCATCATTAACGATGTCAGAGGAGGCTCCTGGAAGTTGACATTCAAAACACCTAGAAGTGGGTTACTTCCTGGCCCTGCCATGGAGCAGTGGAGCCTGCCTCACCAGACTTTTGTTCGTCCTTAAATATGGGAGGTTGAGAGTAAAAGCATTACTTTCCAGAAACCATGATAAACCCTTTTGTCATCTACCCAAAGAGTTAAAGGTCCACTTCCTCTTGGGAGGGAGGCTCTAGCCCAGTTTGCAGTTTTCATATTTCTGTGCAGGGCGCCTGTTCAGGTCAATCCAGATTATACCTGACATTGGGCTACGGGGACAGAATAGGAGAGCCTTTAGACTGAATCCTTCCCTGATGTTTTCCTCAGAAGAGCTGTTGTGCTTTGATATCTGTCTGGGTCATGGTGTCAGTGTAAACTCCCACTCTTGAAGTTCAGTGGCCCCTGAGCACTCTTTACAGCCATGACTGCCAAGATGCTGTCTCACCATCTTATGGGCCTAAGACATGTAGCAGAGCACACTCTAGATCTGTTTTTCTCTGTCATGCAGGATGATGGTCTCAAAGAAGGGGGTTTCAGTCAGATCACTCTCTGTCTGCTTATAGGGACCATCGCCTTCTACAGGAGTTACTGGATCTGCTGAATTTCTAAGAGTCCTTGGACAGTTCCCCATTGCCACAGGTAGAGTTCTCCTTTTGAAAAATCAGTTGGAGGGGTTGGGGAATCTTTGAACCTTCAGGTAGTTTGGCCTATAACTTCCTGACATCATGGCCAATTGTAACAGACTGTAGGAAGTATAGCCCCCACTCACCCCCCCCCAAAAAAAACCACAGGGGTGAAAGCTTATTGTGGAGCTAATTGTGTTTTATACAATCAGTAATATTCATGGGGAATAACCACTCCCATCTCCACTGCGTCCTTGCAATGCCATCTAATGGCCTTTTCTGAATGGTTCAGGCCAGGCCAGTTTGGCATTGGTTGGGGTGTATGCAGAATGCTTACACACCAAAGGTTGGGGGGATACATCCTGATGTCCTCTGAATGTGTTGGGCTACAATTACCACAGTAGGTGGCATGAGGGTGGCTGTACTCTAATAAATATGGAGGGTACCCGCTTTGCAAAGGATGGTCTACGGCAGGGTGCTTGGTGTGTGTTGAGGGTATGAGAATTGACGTACTGTACTTAAATTCTTGCTTTGAGTCTAAGCAACTTGTTTTCAAACATTTCTCCTGTGGATTAAAGCAAAAACACACCCAGAGCACAGCTGAAATTACCATTCAGAAATATTACAGATTTATGCAAGTTTACATTTTGAATGTGAATTTTCAGATATAGAGTCAACTATGACCTTAAAGGCAAACCAAAGAAAATATATATCTTTTAAAAATATAACTGATGTAGCACATCAGTAATAGTCTTCATACAGAAATAATTAATTTTTTCCCATTCCCCTTACCCTCTGTCAAGCAGAGGAAGTGATTAATTTGCCAGCATTCCATTAGATAGATAGGTGGCTACAGTGATTATTAAACTTGAAGCCCAGATATTCTTGGACAACAGTTCTCCAAAGCCCTAACCAGCACAACTATTGGTCAGAGATTCTGACAGCTATAATCCAATAATATTTGGGCACCCAGGTCTGAGAGCCCTGGTTAGCAAGACTGAGAGAAGCCTCTTTCTCTTAAAGCCGGAGTAAGCAGAATAGACTAGAGGGATTCAATGACCTGACATGTTGCTTGCTTGCTTGTTTTGAACTATAACTCAAAGAATCTCCCAACCAGGCTCCATACTGGTTTGTGGATTCTAGGAATTGTATCTAGAAAAATAACTCTTCCAGGCTCTGGACATGATCCAGGAAGTAGCTTCGTATGTTGATTATGAAGTAACAGCATATTGGAAAGTTACTTTCAAAAGTACCTGGTTGCTATTTTATCAGCGATCAGTTCTTTCTTTAAAATTTTGGCTGGTGTACAAAATATTAAAAACATAAAATACAAACTGGAAGCAATAAGGAGAGACCATCACCTAATAAAATGTAACCTCACAATGGCACTCTCCCCTCGGAGGGAGCATGGATCTATTTTGATGGTACGCCCTCGAAGGTTACTGGATCCAATTGGTTTTCAGGATACCATGAGAGGGATTCCAGCAGAATTGTCTGGCGCTCCTGTTGAAGCTCTGGTCGATGGTTGGTTCTCCGCCGCCACTAGAGCTGTTGACACGATCGCACCCAAACGCCCTCTCAGGAGCAGAGCTCGGCCAGGACCCTGGTATAGTCAGGATCTACGAGCGATGAAGCGAATAAGGAGACGGCTAGAGTGCGCTTGGAGAAAGAAACTGACGGACTATAGTAAGATAGCTGTCAGGATCGCAACTATCCGTTACCTAGCCAAGGTAAAGGCTGCTAGAAGATTTTACCTCGCTGACCAGATAAGCGAAGCATCCAACCGGCAGGCGGAACTTTTCCGTATAGTTCGCAATCTATCCGGAATTGGTCAGGGTGAAGGGCCTCCCACTAGCATCTCACCTGACCATTTTGCAGCATTTTTTAAATCCAAAGTGGAGGCCATCCGCCATGACCTTTCACCTTTTTTAAATACAATGGATCGAGCAGAGATGTCCAGCGCTCCATCCTGCCCGGTTATTCTCGACTCCTTTCAGCCTGTAACACCAGATTTGGTAGGCAAGGCGCTTGATTGCTGTCGGGCCACCACCTCTTCTCTCGACCCTTGCCCGGCCTGGCTAATCAAAGCAGCCAGGCCGGTAACAACTGAATGGGCCACTGCAATAATTAATGGGTCTCTCCAGGAGGGCAAGGTCCCCCTCGCCCTCAAGGAGACACTCATTAGGCCCATTAGGAAGAAACCAAATTTGGCGGCGGCCGAAATTGGCAATTATAGGCCCGTCGCCAATGTTTCCTTCCTCAGCAAAGTGGTTGAGAGGGTGGTGGCAGATCAGCTTCAGGCGCTCTTGGACGAAACCAATGCTCTGGACCCATTTCAGTCGGGCTTCAGGCCGCACTATGGTACAGAGACAGCACTGGTCGCACTGTTGGATGACCTGTTGAGGGAGGCCGATGGGGGCAACATGTCCTTGTTGGTCCTCCTCGACATCTCAGCTGCCTTTTATACCGTCGACCATAGTATCCTCCTGGGGAGGCTCTCCGAGTTGGGAATCGGTGGCCTGGCACTTGCCTGGCTCCGCTCCTTCCTGAAGGACCGCCCCCAGAGAGTACAGCTTGGGGAGAGGGTCTCGGCCCCATGGAATCTCAATTGTGGGGTTCCACAGGGGTCGATCATCTCCCCAATGTTGTTTAATATCTATATGAGGCTGCTGGGCGGGGTCATCAGGGGGTGTGGGGCATCGTGTCATCAGTACGCTGATGACACACAGCTCTACATCTCCTTTACACCAACTTCAGTGGATGCCGTCCGGTCCCTCCAGCGCTGCCTGGAGACCGTACTGGAATGGATGCAGTCAAATGGATTGAGGCTGAACCCGGACAAGACGGAGGTCTTGAGGGTGGGCGGCCCTTCCGTCAGCGGCATAGGTGACTCCCTCTCCTTTGGAGGGACGACCCTTGCCGCAAAGAGTGAGGTCCGCAGCTTGGGAATACATCTGGACCCGGCGCTTACCATGGAAACCCAGGTGGCATCCGTGGTCCGCTCCGCCTATTTTCATCTAGCTGCGACCATATCTTGATCGGGGTCCCTCACTACTCTAGTCCATGCGCTCGTAATCTCGAGATTAGACCATTGTAATGCACTCTATGTGGGGCTGCCTTTGAGGCTGACGCGGAAACTTCAGATGGTCCAGAATGCAGCAGCCAGACTCCTTAGTGGGGTGAGAAAACACCAGCATATCTCCCCCACCCTGGCTGCTTTGCACTGGTTGCCCATCCGTTTCTGCATTGACTTCAAAGTGCTAATGATCACTTATAAAGCCCTAAACGGTTTGGGACCTCAATATTTGGCAGATCGTCTTCTCCCACCCAGATCTACCCGAATCACCCGACATAGCCAGCAGGGGCAGCTGAGGGGTCTGACGCCGAGAGAGGCCCGGAAGGAAAAAACAAGAAACCGGGCCTTCTCGGCCGTGGCTCCTCGGCTGTGGAATGCCCTCCCAACAGAAATTCGGCTGGCACCCTCGCTGGGTGTTTTTAAAAGCCAGTTAAAAACTTGGTTATTCAAGAAGGCCATCCCTCCAGTCAATTAAGTCTTTCTCTCTTTTTTTTTCTTTGCTATTCCATCTTGGTAATCCTCTCTTTAAATTAATTGTTTTAAATTGAAATTTGTAATTTTATGATTTTATATATTTTTATACTGTTTTGTTTTATTTTGTAAGCCGCCCCGAGTAGACATGGTCTAGAGGGGCAGGGTAAAAATCAAATAAATAAATAAATAAATAAAATAGAACATAGAATAAATCCAAATTGAAGCCAACAACAACAAAATGTATTTTTATTTCTGATATATGTATCTGCCTTTCTTCTAATCAGTTCAAGAATATCAGTGTATATGGCTTTTGTCCCAAGGCAGTCTATGAAGTGCACCTCGGGATCCCTTGCAGTATTACTATGTGGATGCTGAGTTGCAAATGTTGAAACTCAGCATCCACATAGTGTACCAGCATGCAGCTTCTGCAACCCTACAAGTACAGTTGCACAGATTTGTACTCTTAGGTTACAGATTATAGACGTCCCCAAGCAGTAGAGGCAGACATTTTTTTCTTGGAAGTTTTCTTTTCATAGAATCATAAAATAATGGGGTTAGAAGGGGCCTTTAAAGGCACTGAGTCCAACCTCCCTGCTCAATAAAAAGGTAAAGGTAAAGGTTCCCCTTGACATTTTTTTAGTCCAGTCGTGTCTGACTCTAGGGGGCGGTGCTCATCCCATTTTTCAAGTTGTAGAGCCAGCGCTTGTCCGAAGACAGTTTCCGGGAGCACCATTTTACCTTCCTACTCAATACAGTAATCCAAATCAAAGTATATATGACAAACGAATTCATTTTCTCTTGAATGCCTCCAACTCTGGACACTCATCATCTCCCAAGATAAGTTGGTTCCATTGTTTTACAGTTCAGAATTTTTTTCCTGATATTCAACAGAAATCTGTCTTCCTGTCTCTTGAGCCCATTATTAAGTGTTTCGTGCTCTGAGATGTTTGAGAACAGATCCTGCCCCTCTTCTGTATGGTAAAGGCAAAGGTTCCTCTTAACAATTTGTCCAGTCCTGTCCAACTCTAAGGGCTGGTGCTCATCTCTGTTTCCAACCCATAGAGCTAGTGTTTGTCCGAAGACAATCTTCCGTGGTCACGTGGCCACTGTGACTAGACACGGAATGCCGTTATCTTCCCACCGTGCTGGTACCTATTTATCTATTTATGCATTTTTACATTTTGCATGCTTTCAAACCGCTAGGTTGGTGGGATCTTCTGTATGACAGTCTTTCAAATATTTGAACAATGCTCTCATATCTCCCCTCAGTTATTGCTACACTAGAGTGAAACAATAGATATTGTGCAACAGGACAATTAAGCATTCCATAAGGCAACTAAAAAAATGGGGACACCCTAAACAAAAAAATTACCTCTTTGAAACTGGAGCTTGGATAAGCACCAACTTTTGTACAGACATAGCAGAAAGTATGCTTTTGCTCTATGTCAAATTTGGAGACATTCAGGCAAACAGTGTTTGAGTTATGACTTTTTAAAAAGTTTTTTTAAAAACCCGTGCAGACACTTTTCTGTCTGCAGATCTAAAACAGATGAAATACATTGAAAAGATCAAATTTGCTTATCTTGAAAGAGAATGGTTAGTCACAGCTCCTTTTTTTAAATCTGGAAGGAATCTGGGGCTCTAATACTGATTTTGAAAATAGTAGTTTCAAAGGGAGGGAAAAGTCTACTTTCTGGCTTTCTTATCAATGCAAACATTCTAAACATCAACATAAACATTGTATCACCTTTAGAAAAGGGAAGGGAGATCTGAAATTTTGAACCTTACAGTCAGGACCAAATACATAATTCTTATGAGGGGAACTTTTTTACTCCTTTCTGGCCAAATAGACATTAAAAAGAGTTTCTGTTTCTGGAGTAAAAGTAGGAGCCCAATCCAGCCTGGGGTAAACTGACTGCACCGTAAATGAAGAGCGGAGACTGTTAATGCAACACTCTCTCTTGCTTATTCACTGATTATTGGACATAATATTGCATGTCATGTTTTGTCTTTTGATGGTTTGTATGTATCTTTCTTGTGCTCAGTTTCTCTCATTCCCAATCTCTGTTCTTTTAGCTCTGCTGGGCAGAATAAATATCATGGAACTCCACTGCCCTTGTAATATTGAGCCAGAAGTTACCATGAAATATATATGCACTTCTAAAGTTTCAAGCGCTGTACCAACTCTGTTGCATCTGTCTGTACCATGCCCTCATGAATTAGGGGTCACTGTCAGAGTACATGGAAAGTGCGGGCAGGAAGAGCTGGAGAGAGATGTGCTTTATCCAAAGATAGAGAGAAAGTGTGATTTGGACTTGTACTGCCTGGATGCACTCATTCAGAGAACAAAGCGTATCACCAGCACTTACAACACTTGTCACAAATTGCCATTTACGTGTATGAGGCTTTAGCCGTTCCAAGCAAAAGCAAATTGCGGCGTAATAGATAAGGTCTCAGTGGGAGGAATGGAGGGAGACGGCCCTTGTTAGAGCAGTCTGTTGCTCAGAAAGGTGGAATTGGCCACTCTACCTTCTTCCCGCTCGCTCACTCTTTTTCTCGTTGGCAGCGGGTCCTTGAGTAGTGATTATTCACTGGATCATCTCATTGTGAAGTGAGGAGGGGGGAAATAAGGATTGTTCACAGCCCATTCTGTGGTGAGTGGGGAAGAGATATCAGTGATGTCTTGAATAGGAGGCTGTGCATTTCATAGACCAGCTTGGAGCTGAGCCCTGGCATGGATCTGCATTGCCTTTGATGGTGATTGATGGTTCCCAATAATGGAGTGGTAGTCACCACTTAGAGGTTGTGCAGGGCTGGAGCGACCGCTACCATCCACCAGCCGAGAGGAAAAGTCAGAGTCTTCTGTGGCCCATGGCATCTTCCTGAATTCACAAATGTGCTTGTATTGACAGTTCAGGAAAGTTACCCTTTTTGGCTGCTAATGGCTAGAGGAGTCTGTAAGTTGTCATCCAAAAGGATAACTTTTATAAACTTTGCTTGTTTCTTAGGGTAGCTGAGACCTCCCATCCTTGCCTGATTTTATGGCTTTAAGGGAGGCCATCCAATCTATCTGCTTGCTGCCAGGTTGAATTCTGAAGCACTGGAGGACAGATTATGGTATAGCAAGGGGTGTGTTTTGCACGTTAAAATGTTCACATATAAGAACCCTGCACGTTTGATTCCATTCTATGGAAGGAACATTTGACCCATTGAGTTTTTATTAACACATTATGGAGATACTCCCTCACATTACAGTGTGGAGCCATGTAGAGTAGTTTAATGCACATTCATATTTTGGGCTGGCACATCTTCTGCCAGTGCAAAGAAAATAAAAGCCCTCACATTTGGTTCACCTTTTCCTACCAGTTCACGGTAGGAATGTGTATCAAACAATTCACATGTGCCAGGATCCCATAGATCTACACTATGAAGGGACACCAGAAGATCCATTTGTGATGGAAGAAATCGTTCAGTGATCCTACATTAAGCACTTGCCTGAACTATTCACGGCTGTCCTTCATGGCTGCCAAACGATGATAAATAAAATAAGAGCCGGATGAATTGAATCAAATGGTACTTAAATGTAATCTCAGAATATTGGTAGATCAGGGAATGCTGCTGATGTCGTGTACCTAAGTTTCAGCTAGGCTTTTGACAAGGCTGTCCATGATATTCTTTCGACAAATGCTGTTAAAATGTAAGCTAGATGACGCTACTGTCTGGTGGATTTGTAGCTTGCTGGTGGGCTATACCAAAGAACGCAAACTAAGGGCTTCTTTGTCATCCTGGAGATAAGTCACAAGCAGGGCAGCCACAGTGTTGGGCTCAGTTTTGTTCAACATCTTTATAAACAACTTGGATAAAGGAGTCATCGAATTTATGGTTGATACTAACTTTGGAGGGGTCGTTAATACTTCAGGATTCAAGATCGGCTAAACAGCATTCTGAGCCAAAACAAGCAATTAGTTTCAATAGGGAAAAATGCACAGTTCTTTGTTTAAGCAGGAACAATCATATGTATAAATATAGGGTAGGTAATGCTTGGCTTGGCACTAGCACTTGTAAAAGGGATCTACATGTCTTAATAGGCCACAAGCTAAACATGAGTCACCAATGTGATATGGTGGCAAAAAAAAAGAGGTGAGCGCAGATGAAGCTGTTTAAGTTTAGGAGGGGTATCAAGAAGATGGAACGTGTGGAGAGGATGATAAACAGACTGGAAACCAAGCCTTGTGTGAAACAGTTCAGGACCTAGGTATACTGAGCCTGGAAAAGATAAAATTGTGTTGTGATCAGATGGCCATCTTCAAATCTTTGAAGGGTTGTCATATGGTGGATGGAGCAAGCTTGTTTTCTGTGTCTCTCTAGAGCAGTGGTTCCCAACACTGGGCCCCCTGATGTTCCTGGGCTAAAACTCCCAGAAGCCTCCACCACCAGGATTTCTGGGAGTTGTAGTCCAGAACATCTGGAGACCCAAGGCTGGGAACCACTGCTCTAGACCAAATAAAGACATTTCAGTTAAAAATTAGGAAAACCTTGGGACAGAAACAGCTGGAATTATTTACCTTGGAAGGTGGTGGACTCCTTCACTGGAGGTTTTTAAACAGAGGTTGGATAGCCAATTCTCGGGGGTGCTTTAGCTGTGGATTTCCTCCTTTGGCATTGGGGTGGACTTGGTGGTGCCTGGAATATCTTTCAGTTCTGTACAGTAATTCTTTGACTGAACGGACTTGTTATTTTTTTACTAATACACTTCTGCCACTTGCAGCCCCCCACTTCAGACTGCAGAAACAGTTTTGCATAAGATACGTAGAAACTGCCTGCATATAGAAACCAACCATCTCAAGGAGATGATTAAGTCTGAAACTTTCTGCCTGACATGTTACATTTCTGCAGGCAGTGTCTATTGTACAGAGAACGGCAACATGCCTAGATCTAGCAGGAGAGACAAATCTGTCAGTCTTGCATTTTCTCACAGTTTATTTTTTTTTTCTTCAAAATGTCACGTTCTTTCTGTCTGAATGTGAAGAAATCTGTGGATTTTGGTAAGCTGCTGTCAAATTCCAAGTGAAACAAAATTTGCACACATCTGCTCCAGTCAAATTCAGTGCATAAAGCTATGCCCTGCACAGAGAAGACCACACTGTAGCTTCTCACCATGTATGTCTTAATGGGGAGACAGGTCTTTGAAAAATAAGATGGCAACACTTGCTCAGCACTAATATAAACTAATATATAGGGATTCAAAGCAAGACTGTTTACATCTTAGCAATAACAGTCCTGTATCTGGATGGGAGAAACTGGCAGTTTCGGATTTTTCCCACCTCAGGACTATTTTAACCAGAAATTTAATTATTTATTTTAATGTTTAATCTCAAGGTTTTTTAAAAAATGGGAATTAATCTCAGGGTTTTGGTAGACTCTTATGAAAACCAAACTGAAATGAAACTCTTACCCATCTTTTCCAGCACCAGTTGAAAATCCTCTTCTTATAGCCACCAACTGGAGTCATCAGAAGTGTGAAATGCAACAGGTGGGCACTCACGATGCCATCATGTGTTTTTGTTTACTTGCAATGAGACAATTCTGTGTGACTTCCAGTCTTTAGGTGTAAACCAGGAAAATGTGATCATAAACAGGACTAGCTCTATGCTGCTTGAGTTTTAGTTCAATTATTAAGTGTTATATATAAACTATGAAGCAAAAATGGGACACATGTGGCCCTGTAGGTAATTGTTCGGCTGCAGCTCCAGTGATCCCAGATGCATCAGTGGTGCTGACTAAGATGGATGGGATTGGAAGCTGGACAGCATCTGGACGGTTAGCCCGCCTTTGTGCCTTGCAGATATCTTGACCAGAAGATTGGATGAACCTCCCCGGGGACTGTCTGTGGAGTATTAAAGCCAGATTTGCTGCTGCATAGTATATCAATGGGCCCTCAGGAGAAAGCATCCCAATATCCTGGTAGGGGACAGTGGTGATTCATTGTTCATCTCTCTCTTCTTGGGGGATCTGGTCCCCACAACATAGCATGCAGTGCCCCATGATGTGAGCTTTTGCCCACTAGAGTGTTAATATGCAGTTTTCTCAGGAAATAAAAATAGTGTCAGGCAAAAGAACCTATAGAGTGTGAATGCTGGAAACAGCTCTCTATATAAGAGGATTGACAAACTCTGTTAACCAGGGTTTTCCCATAATTAAAAAAACAAACAGCTATTTGAAGCAATAAGTATATTACATTGCAACAAGGAGTTCAGGATTTAAGATGTTGCTCTTTGTCTTGTTTGGATCTTAAGTCTGTCCTTCTATGTCTCCCCCTAGCTTGGCAACATCTTAACCACCTTGTTCTAAATCCAAGCTCCGGTACTGGTAAAGTATCTAAAGTGTCTTTATCTGTCAGAAAAGTATCTGTGCAGGACTGGCCCTAATGTTAGGCGGAGTGAAGCAGCTGTCTTAGACAGCAGATTCTGGGATACCCCAAAAGGACAGCAAATTGTTCTTTGAATTGTTGTTGATTTGTGCTTATACCCAAGAAGAGGAGTTTGTAGTCGTTTCTGCGTTAGATGGCAAAATAAAGTGGCAGGCTTTGCCTAGCGTGTACTTTAACTTTGCAGAACAGGCACCTCAGGTAGGAAAACTGTGTGTGTGTGTGTGTGTGTGTGTGTGTGTGTGTGTGTGTGTGTGTGTGTGTGTGTGTGTGTGTGTGTGTGTGTGTGTGTGTGTGTGTGTGTTCTCCTGCTACTTCTTGCATTTATCTTTCCAGAAGAATGGTAGTTTCTGTCACCTTTCCACATTTTTTGGGCAGTCCTCACATGACCTTCTTTCCCTTGAGGTTCTCGTAGACTAAAGAAGCCCCCAGAATTTAGAAAAAGCACCACCACTGGATCATGGGTGGGAAACCCCTTTCAGCTCAAATTTCAGAGAAGTTCTAGTAATAGGCAGAGCCAAAGGCAAATGGGAAAGACAAAACTACGAGTGCATTTTAGTTTGAAGGACTTACTGTCCATAACAGAGGCATTTCATATGTTTTTGGAATCAGGGAGGAAACCATACAAAGTCTAAGGAAACACCAAATGAGCATGTCCTGAGGAAGTGGGCATGGCCATCTGAGAGAAGCGTGGCAGATCACATGTGACTCAAGAAAGGTAGACTGAAGCCCAGCTCCTGAGATCTCCTACCCCTGGGCTTGTGTGCAAACTGGAATGGCCTGAGAATGTTGGGAAGGAGTAGAATCTGATGGCCTGTGATCCCTTCCTGGAGTGTGGAACCTAAAAACAAAGGAAGTGGGTGAGTTGCCTTGTCTAGGGCAGGGCTGGGAAAACGGGCACCTAGCATTCCAGTTCCAATCAGCCACAGCCAGGCTGACCAATGGTCAGATAGGATGGAAGCAGTAGTTAATCAACATTTGAAGAGTCGACTGACCCTAGCTAGGCCCTGTTGCTTTTGTCCCTTTTCCTTGCCATCTCCTATTCAGTGGTGGGAAGAGATGGCGCACATGTGGGGGGGAGCAATTTAGAATCAGCCCCTCACAGCTCTCCTCAGACCTTGGTAATAGTAGTGGGAGGTTTGAATTAAAGATAAAGCATCCTCCCAGAAGGCTTGTAACAGCAGCAAAGAGCTAAATAAATAAAGCCCTGCAAAGCTGACAAGGCGGCAGTGACTGTACAAACAGCAGTGGGATGTGGGACTTGGCATGAATACAGCATCTGCTGCTGTGTGAACAGCTGGACCACCTGCCACATGGATGAGCAGATCCTCTTGTGGAAAGAAGAGGGTGTAGAGCCTCTTGAGTGGGTGGGCACAGAGAGTGGGGGAGGGCCCCCTCCTTATTTGGAGCAGAGTTTGGGTTGTTACTTTTCTGGACTACAATTCCCAGAATCCCCAAGCCAGCACAGCCAAGGATACCGAGAGTTGTACTCCAATAAAGTAACATTTCCAACTTCTGGATGTTGGGTGGTTGGTTGCATTGTAAACTTCCATCCTCATTGGCCCGCTCCTTCTTCATTGTAACCTTCGGTCCTCATTGTGGAGCTCAGAGAAAGGGGCAGAACAAGAATGAGGAGGCCTCCTGGATCTTGCTAGGCTGCAACGCCCATCCGCTTTCCACAGCAAAGATGAGCGATGATGGGAGTTCCATCAAGAAGCGGAAGGCCAGACACTTCCTTATCCCTCGGATAAAGGTTATCCCCCTCTCACTCTAGCAGTCATAAAGTAAGGGTAGAGGATGAGAGTGAGATCCACATCCTACCAGCATCAGGCCCCCAGCAATACCTCTTAGCTTTGGGCATTGTTCCTCCTCCCACTGTTTTCACATCATTT